>NC_135673.1:43292862-43592862 GCF_964188315.1 Podarcis muralis
ACAGTTTACGTAAAATGGTAGACAGTATTAATTTTTAAAAGCAAGTGAAACAGACTTTACAAACAGTAGTCACAACGGGTTGTATCCAAAGCAGCACTTAGCAATGCACCCTGCCAGCACAAGGGTGCCACTTCTGCCATTTCTGCTTGCACAATGAGACTTTCCTTTCCTATGCCTCCCAAAATCCATTCCAGGGGTTCTTCCAATCCTCTAGGGGTTCCCAAGCAGGTTTGGGCACACTCAGAGGAAGGAAAGAGGGGAAAGACCCATTGCACAAGTGGAAATCTTTGCATTGACAGGATGCAATGATGCATACTTCCCAATAAAATTACCAAAATATAGATAAAACCAACATAACTTTTTTTAAAAAAAAGAAGCAGTAACAAATGTCTGGGAATGCTTGCTGAAACAAATATGTTTTTAGCATGCATGGAAAAGAAACAATGAAGGTGCCTTGGGGAATAGGCAGAGGGTTCCAGGAAATAGGAGTTGCAACATTAAAAGACTGATTTCTTGCAAGTTTTTGGAACAAACACTATTCACAAGTTAAGCTGGCCATGTGCAGATGACCACAGTACCTGGGGACAATCGGTCAGGTCTTGCATCCATAGCAGTGACCAGAGGAGGAATGACCACTGGGAGGAGCACAGAGAGAAGAAACGCCATGGTGCATCTGCAGCATCACAACCGGATGCCTTCATCTGCCCCAGCTGCAACAAAACATGTCTCTCCCATGTCTCTCTACAGCCACAGCAGGCGCTGTAACTCTCCAGTGGTTTCACTGTAATCCTGAAGGCACACTCCTCCATAGTCTCCCAAGACAGAGAGATGCCAATAACAACAGCTCCAGTTAAGCAAGCTGCAATTAAATAAGGTCTTATACCCACCTGCCTTTTGCCCCATACTTTCCAGGCAGAGGTTCATGCTTTAAAGCTCTGCGTCTGAACACTTTTCTTTTCACCCCAGAGTTTTCCCCACATAAACCCACTCTTTAAAGTTTAATTGGAGGCAGTTTGGGTTTCCAGTGGTTGCAGTGGTAAAATGGGGCTTTTCATAGGAAAGCTCTGGAGCAAAAAAACAAATTAACAGTGTCTACTTTCTGGTAAGGTAGCAAAGCAGCTCCACCCTACCTGGATGAGCCACTTCTTCCTGGAAGGTCTCAATTTCCTCATCCCTGTCAGTACCTGAGCTCTTTTAAGGATGTGTAGTATATAATTGAAAAGTTAATATTATGGCAAGCTAAAAGAATTTTCTGTTCTACATCACATCTGATTCCTTTAGTCAGCTGAGCAAAGGCCAATTATTCCCCTGCCTTCTAAACAAAAAAAATATCCATGTCTCTTTAGATAGTAGAGTATGCAAATAACTTGTGATGTCAATCTGTGAATACAGCTGTGAAGCCCAGAATAAATAAAGCATCAATAGTTTAAGTGTCCTAACACATGGCCACACCTGTTGATTTAACAACCATTTGCAGGTTTTCCAAAAAGCAAAATTGGCTCATGCCAGATGGAATAGAATGTGTGATTTCTTTTTCTTTTTTAAAAAAAATTGCTTGTAACACCTTATTCCATCAAGAGCTAAATATCACAAACACAGCTAAAGAATGAATTAGGTTTGGAGTCAGCTTTGAAAATGGAAGAAACCCTATTAGATTGAAGGTTACATCTGCGGTTGACTCGGTACATAATAAATCATAGTTTCGGAATGGTAATAAGGCTGCCGGAGGCAGGATTTGATTGAAAAACGTAATTATGTTGACACTTTCATAATGCTGCTTGGTTATGTGTTAGAAAGAGATGAGAAAGGCAACTTTAAGAAAGGATTTCTTTTGAGCAACCAAGGTCATAGGGTATGCTTTTACTTAATTTTTTAAAGACTCCTGCATGCTGGCCCTCTCTCACTTGCATTGACTTCTGACTTGTTTCCTAGCCAAATTCATTGGGCTGGCTTTGACCTACGGAATCCTACGTGGTTTGTGACCTCAGTACTTAGCTGAACATCTCTCCATGGATGTTCCTGTCCGTATCCTCAGGACTTCTGCAAAGCCCTTCTTTGTATGCCCATTGAGTTAGGTCTCAGCAGATGGGCAAAAGAAAGAGGGCATTTTCAGTTATCTCCCCTTCCAGATGAAAATGCTCTCCCTACGAAACCCATTGCTGCCTGCATTGCTGTGTTTTTGGTGATAGGTTAATACTTTCCTGTTCTCCCAGGTGATTTTGAGATCTTGTTCTGAGTCCTTTTCACATGTGCCATGTTGCTCATGTAGGTATTTGATGACTGCTTTAGTTCTTTGCTCATCCCACTTGTGATTCCCAGTATTCACTAGCAGACTACCTCCAGCACTAAAGGTAGAACACAGGCATCGTGGCAAGTACGGCCAGAATAAAAGGCTTCAGTATGCAGACAGACTTTGCATTTCTGGTCAGCCTCAGGTGGAAGACATCAATCATTATCTGTTATCCTGCCCTTATATAGAGACACAACAGATCACTGTCTGAAACATTTGTTTCCACAAGCCAGTATGTACAACCCAGCAAAAATAGTTCAGTTTCTTTTGTGAGACAGAAAGAGCTTCGTAACACAGAGAGTGGCCCTCTATGCACTGGCTGCAAAAAGAAATTGGGAAAAGGGAGTTAGATAAAATCACTTTTAAGTTGGTTTGGTGAGTCAGAGATTTAATCTGAAATCAAGAAATAATTAAGCTTGTTGGTGACTCTGGTATCATCTCCTCCCATTCATGATAGCCACCTTCAGATATCTCAAGGGCTGTCCCATGGAAGAGGGAACAAGCCTGTTTTCTCCTGTTATGGAGAGTAGGACTTGAACCAGTGGCTTCAAGTTATAAGAAAGGAGATTCCAACTAAACATGAGGAAAAACATTCTGACAGTAAGAGCTGTCTGACAGTGGAACAGTCTCCCTTGGGAGGCTGTGGATTCTACTTCCTTGGAGGTTTTTAAGCAGAGGTTGGATGGTCATCTATCATGGATGCTTTACCTCAGATTCCTGCATTGCAAGGGGTTGGACTAGATGATCCTTGGGTCCCTCTAAATTCTACGATTCTATGTTTCTATGATCAGGGATGTTGGTTTATTTTTTGGAATATCTTCTATATTATTTCATTGATACTATTGCTACAAGTTTGTCTTGGCCTTTGGCAACAACAATAAACTTATGAACTTGAACTTGAATATCATGGCAAATAGCCGTTGATAGTCTTGTCCCCCGTGAATTTGTCTAATCCCCCTTTAGTGCAACCCATATTGTTAGTCATCACTATATTTTGCAGGAGCAAATTCCATAGTTTAATTATGTGCCATGTGAATTGTCTTCTTTTATATTCCTAAATCTTCCAACATTCAGTTTAATTGGATGACACAGAGTTCTAATATTATGAGAGACTGGGACCGCCCCCCCCCACCCCCACCCCCACTCTCTACCTACATCCTCCACATGCAGAATCATAGAGGCATCCATCACATGCCCCCTTACACAACTTTTCTTCTAAACTAAAAAGAACCAAAACCCTAAATGCCATAAACATTCCTTTAGCTGCTAAATACATCATGTTGCAAAGCAAAGCACAATGGTGGTAACTAGCAGGAGGAGATTCAGTGTCAGAGATAGTCAGCTAAGGCAAAAGTCGTTGGAGACTTTTGTAAAAGAGAGAAAGAGACAGAGAGAGAGGTTGATGTCTTTCATGGATGTTGCTTCTCATGTTTGTCAATGATCAGCTAATGAACTGCCTCTCAAAGAGCAACCACATGCCAGGCTAATCTCATGGCTTGTCAGAGCTCTGATCTGCTCCCTCTGGGATTCTGGGGAACTGGCCTTTTGAGGTATTAGCTTGCTAGCAAAATCCTGGTGGGGGACATCTAATGTACATTGTGTCCCTTCATAAGATTACCCCTTTTGTTTGATTGTGCCAGCTCCTCAGCCAGTAGAATAAGCAACTATAGAAAAACTCCTTTCTCTTTTCCCTACTTTTCCCTTTCACTTTTTTTGGAAACACAGCTTGTACGTTTTACATTTGCTATATAGCATATGCCCTAGAATAGAGCGGTAGCTGGCATGAAAGTGTTGTTGCTATCACTTTTCTGAGTTCACACACACACACACACACACACACACTTGCACTTCAACTTGTAGATTCCCCCCCCCCCCATTTGAATGAGTAATAAAAATTATTCTGCTGGAGTTGTTTCACTCCTGAGGTGCGCTATTGTATTTAGATATATTTTAAAAGTATTTTTGGCACCATAAACCATTTACACCTATCGTTCTGAATGCCTGTTTTGTTCCTGCATTCTATAAGTCCATCCTACCTTCCCTTCAAGAGTCCTCCTTCTAAAGTACAAGGGACTCAGCAAGATTGCTCAGTGGCTATTTTTCAAACTTTCTGATACCCACTTGTGCTAAAAATAGGTTTGGGGAAAGTACATTTCTGTCCTGAAATACACTTACAGAGTGCAGACCACTCAGGGGTTTTCTTTTTGACATCGAAATGAGTTCTTAATCTGTTCAAGTAATTCACTCCATATGACATACTACTGACCTTGCAGATGAGTGTTAAAAGCTTTTTGCTTAAAGTCCAGGTAAATTATATCTCCCATCCTTCACAGGCATAAGCCCTTATTTCTAAATCCCTGCTGATAATCCATAATTGTGCTGTCACAGACAAACACACCGGTTCCCATGCTTGCTTGGGGCACATGTTCCTACAGACATCTGTAAACCACTTCTCTGTGTTCAGGAAACAAGCGCTTCTGGAATGTGAAAGATTGGGGGTGGGGGATCAGCTCAAGTGCAAAGGAATTCTCCCGGCACTGAAATCCTGCTGTGTTCTGCCAGGGGACAGGCTGCTGTCTGTCTAATAGAGTTGGCCCCAAAACTAGAATGTTTACCCAAATATGCAGGAGCAGAGTGTGAATAACTTGGGATGTAGTGGAAAGAAAAGCCTCTGGAGGAAGCAATGGGAAAAAGCAAAGCTTCCCCTAAAACTAAAAGGAAAGACCAAGGGGTTGGGCTAAATGACCCTCAATGTCCCTTCCAACTCTATAATTCTATGATTTAATGTAATGCATAACCCATAAGGCTGTTACAGAGATAAGATGGGTAGATGAGAATGAGAAGTGAGATAGGCAGCTCCTCCAGATGACCTATTTATTGAGCATTCATCCTAGCTGGCTTGCACAAAGCTTACACAGTGGTTAGACTCCATCTGGTCTTTATGGACCATTCATTCACATATATTTTTATAGGGCAGTTATAAGACAACAAACTCTCATCCTGCACTCATCATGGCTTGCTTGTGTGGCATTGACCCATCTTCCCAATAATCATTCACCCACCCCACACTTTCCAATCCATTCCTTCAGCACCTTCCAAAATGCAAAATGACTATATCTGTCAGATTACTCACTTCTCCACATTTTGCCATGCAGTTTTGGATCCAAAAAGTTTTCATAATAATAATAATAATAATAATAATAATAATAATAAGAAGAAGAAGAAGAAGAAGAAGAAGAAGAAGAAGAAGAAGAAGAAGAAGAAGAAGAAGTAGTATAAAGTGTTCATATCTTATGGAGAAAACTGTACTGAAAAGCACTGAAGTGCATTGAAATTTATGTTTCTTACAGAACCCTCTTTAGGTTCCTTTGCAAGTCTGCAAAAAGAAAAGAAAAAGGGAAGGGAGGGAGCAGACCAATGACTGTGTGCCAGTGAAAATGACATAGAACTGACGTAGGTTGTTCTGTACATCCCTAATGCTGCCTCATCAAAAGGAGGCTGCAGAACCAATCTTGAGTCAGCTTTCCTACAGAACAAAAATGGTCCATCCATCTTGCTTCTCCAAACTAGAGCCATGGGAATTGAAGTTACTTCATTAAAACTGTTATGTATGAATGAATGATATGGAGGTTCTATAAGGACCTATAAGGCATACACGGGGCATTCTGTAATACATCACATGCCTTACATGCCAAAGATTCTAGATTCAGTCCCAAAAATCACCAGCTAAAGATTGTACTCTCCCAACAAACCTGCTTGGGCTCTGATATCTTTGGGTGAGACCCTTCTTTCAGTCCCATATCCTTTAAAGGCGTGCTTGGTGCAGACACAGGAGAGGGCCTTCTCAGTGGCTGCTCCCAGACTTTGGCACTCTTATCCTAGAGAAGTTAAATGGCTCCCTCCTTTAAGGAATGGGCTGGTGCTGTGATGTTTTCATTGTTGTTAATATATATAGTTTAGGGTTGCCATATTTCAAGAAGTGAAAATCTGGACACAAAAGCAATTGAACTTTTTTTTGGGGGGGGGCAGGAGTTGTTTGCAAAATTTCCCCCCAAATGTAGTTTTTGAGCTATTTTTCAGAAAATCGTTTTAAAAAAATCAACACTTTAAATATGGGCTGCCATGTGTCTGGGTTTTCCTGGACATTTTCCTGGACATTTAAACCAACTTCTGAAAATTTCACCCGGACACCATTTTCAACAGACGAATCCCGGCTACGTCCGGGAAATTCCAGACGTTCGGCAGCTCTACTATAGTTTTAATAGATATGAGGGAGAAAGATATATTTAAATCTGTTGGTGTTTTATTACTTTCCTGTGTTTTAGCTTCTTCTATTTTATCTGTAAGCTGCCCTGAGTCCCTGGCTTGGAAAAAGCTGGGATAATAAATATAGCAGCAGCGGCAGCAGCAGCAGCAGCAAGGACTTAACACATTGCAGAGCTACTGATAGTTAGAATAGCACACCACTCAACCACCTCATTTTAAGTAGGACATCCTGGAATTAAAGAAGCCAATCCCAGCTTCTGACGGGATCCTGGAATCTCCCATTTTTTGGTCTGGTGCTCTGGTGCTCTGGTGTGAGTCATTTGGCTTATATCAGAACACTGGACCAAAAGACACTCACTCTGGCATGAGTCAGCTGGGTTGTGCCAGATGGCGTCTGACTGGAAGACACTCCTTTTTCAGTCTCATACAGTGGCACAACTCAGGTGGGTCACGCCACAGCACGGAATGAATGTCTTTTGGTCTCACACTCTTGTGCATGTGCGAGAGAGCTCGGGACTTAAAAAGGAGCATCCTGATTTTGGTGCCTGCGATGTTGGAGTGGATGGAACAGATGAGAGGCTGGGTAATGTCTCAGCCTTCAGATATTGCTGGAGTACAGTTCCCACCATCCCTGTGAAGAGCTAAGGGGGACTGCAATCTAGCAACATATGGAGAGAGAGAGGTCCCCCATCCTTAATGTAGGCAGTAAAGAGCTAGACAAACCAGTACCACTTCAGTATAAGGCAGCTTTCTATGTCACTATGAGACACTTTAGATACTCTAAAAGCACTCTGTAATTGCCATTCTTGTTACTAATTATTCTTATCTTCATGATCCTATTCTTACTTTAAACATATTCCTACTTACTGCTGCTTTATTATTTCGTTTTGTACCCACTCCTCCAATTTGCTTGCAGCTATTATTGCTTAGCTGGGTTATTTTTGTTGTTTCATGTCCCTCATCTACGATAAAATTCTAGACCATGTGTGCGTGTGTATGTGTGTGTTGAATACATTATACAAAAGATGTTGTCCAAGGGTATTCCCACCAATCAGCAGCGTGATTAATTCATCCCACTTAGAAGTGAACATTCTCTTTGGTACTAAATAATTTCTCACAATACCCCCCCCCTTCTTTTCTTTTTCTTTTTGCTTTCTGTGATCATTTGAGACATTCCAATGTATCACTTTGATCATAGCTTTCAGTACATTCATGTTTCACTTGGTTCCTTGGTGTTTTCTTTTTGTTCTTGTAGACAACAACCCTGCCATCTCTGAGTTCCTTCAGTGGTTTCTGTTCTAACTTGCTCCAATGAACTCCCCTCCCCCATTTCATTTCATGAAGCTAACTTCCTATTTCATTCTCTTTCAAATACACTCCTCGGGCCAAACTGCCAAGTGTTTAAGCCTCTTGATTTTCCTCTTGGACAAATGTGTAAGCACCTTCATTTTCTCATTGAATCCATCGGGTTTGAATCTCTTTTTATACCTCTTCTAACAGTTATATATACTGAATTTGGTGAAAACTCAGAGAATTCAGTATGTCTGGATCTGCTGCCTCAAACACTATACAGTGTCACTCTAGGCTCCTCCAGTTGACCAATTTGTTGAGCATTCACCTGATTTTGCTTGTGAGACACTTGCATGCCGGGTAGTCTGGATCTGATCTTTATCAAGCATTCAGTCAGATTTGTTTGTGGGGAGGTTATATGACAATGAGCGTTCATCCTGAATTCATCTGGCTAAAGCCATTTAGGGCTTTAAAGGTCAGCACCCACAATTTGAATTGTGCTCAAAACGTACTGGGACTGGGAGCCAATGTAGATCATTTAGGACCTGTGTTATATGGTCTTGACTTCATGTTTAAACATCCTGAGTATGTTCATATGTCATCCCATTAATCATTTGTTCACCCTACATATTTCTCTGTATATTTCTCTCATTGCTTTCCTAACAGCAAAAAGACTTTTTTTAAAAAAGCGGGTTTGCTGCAAATTGTAGTAGCATTTTGAAGGGCAAACAGAAGTTTTTTGGCGGGCAATTTTCAGTGCAGAGGAAATGGTGCAAGGCCAAGAGGGAGTCCCTCTTCCTGTGTACCATGACCCTGATCCAAATCTCCCCTGCAACTGCTGTTTCATTATTATAATAATAATCATGGGATACATAATCATGTGAGAAATGTTTTGGGTAGGATCCAGACTTGTCCTGTTGATTTCACTGAGTCTATTCTGATCCAACCCACTGTCTACTCAGGGGCTCTGCTTACATAGATATGTTGTTGTTGTTGTTTAGTCATGTCCGACTCTTCGTGACCCCCTGGACCAGAGCACGCCAGGCACTCCTGTCTTCCACTGCCTCCCGCAGTTTGGTCAGACTCATGTTTGTAGCTTCGAGAACACTGTCCAACCATCTCGTCCTCTGTCGTCCCCTTCTCCTTGTGCCCTCCATCCTTCCCAGCATCAGGGACTTTTCCAGGGAGTCTTCTCTTCTCATGAGGTGGCCAAAGTATTGGAGCCTCAGCTTCACGATTTGTCCTTCCAGTGAGCACTCAGGGCTGATTTCCTTAAGAATGGATACGTTTGATCTTCTTGCAGTCCATGGGACTCTCAAGAGTCTCCTCCAGCACCATAACTCAAAAGCATCAATTCTTCGGCGATCAGCCTTCTTTATGGTCCAGCTCTCACTTCGATACATCACTACTGGGAAGACCATGGCTTTAACTATACTGACCTTTGTTGGTAAGGTGATGTCTCTGCTTTTTAAGATGCTGTCTAGGTTTGTCATTGCTTTTCTCCCAAGGAGCAGGTGTCTTTTAATTTCGTGGCTGCTGTCACCATCTGCAGTGATCATGGAGCCCAAGAAAGTAAAATCTCTCACTGCCTCCATTTCTTCCCCTTCTATTTGCCAGGAGGTGATGGGCCAAGTGGCCATGATCTTCGTTTTTTTGATGTTGAGCTTCAGACCATATTTTGCACTCTCCTCTTTCACCCTCATTAAAAGGTTCTTTAATTCCTCCTCACTTTCTGCCAACAAGGTTGTGTCATCTGCATATCTGAGGTTGTTGATATTTCTTCTGGTGATCTTTGGGATTCATCCAGCCCAGCCATTCGCATGATGAATTCTGCATATAAGTTAAATAAGCAGGGGGACAATATACAGCCTTGCCGTACTCCTTTCCCAATTTTGAACCAATCAGTTGTTCCATATCCAGTTCTAACTGTAGCTTCTTGTCCCACATAGAGATTTCTCAGGAGACAGATGAGGTGATCAGGCACTACCATTTCTTTAAGAACTTGCCATAGTTTGCTGTGGTCGACACAGTCAAAGGCTTTTGCATAGTCAATGAAGCAGAAGTAGATGTCTTTCTGGAACTCTCTAGCTTTCTCCATAATCCAGCGCATGTTTGCAATTTGGTCTCTGGTTCCTCTGCCACTTCTAAATCCAGCTTGCACTTCTGGGAGTTCTTGGTCCACATACTGCTTAAGCCTGCCTTGTAGAATTTTAAGCAAAACCTTGCTAGCGTGTGAAATGAGTGCAATTGTGCGATAGTTGGAGCACTTCCCTTCTTTTGGATTGGGATGTAGACTGATCTTCTCCAATCCTCTGGCCACTGCTGAGTTTTCAAATTTGCTGGCATATTGAGTGTAGCACCTTAACAGCATCATCTTTTAAAATTTTAAATAGTTCAGCTGGAATATCATCACTTCCACTGGCCTTGTTATTAGCAAAGCTTTCTAAGTCCCATTTGACTTCACTCTCCAGGATGTCTGTCTCAAGGTCAGCAACCACACTACCTGGGGTATACTAGACATCCATTTCTTTCTGGTATAGTTCCTCTGTGTATTCTTGCCACCTCTTCTTGATGTCTTCTGCTTCTGTTAGGTCCTTTCCACTTTTGTCTTTTATTATGGAAATCTTTCTTCGAAATGTTCCTTTCATATCTCCAATTTTCTTGAACAGATCTCTGGTTTTTCCCATTCTATTGTTTTCCTCTATTTCTTTGCATTGCTCGTTAAAGAAGGCCTTCTTGTCTCTCCTTGCTATTCTTTGGAAATCTGCATTCAGTTTCCTGTATCTTTCATTATCTCCCTTGCATTTTGCTTGCCTTCTCTCCCCCGCTATTTGTAAGGCCTCATTGGACAGCCACTTTGCTTTCTTGCCTTTCCTTTTCATTGGGATGGTTTTAGTTGCTGCCTCTTGTACAATGTTGCGAGCCTCCATCCATAGTTCTTCAGGCACTCTGTCCACCAAATCTAAATCCTTAAAGCTGTTCCTTACTTCCACTGTGTATTCATAAGGGATTTGACTTAGATTGTATTTTACCGGCCCAGTGGTTTTTCCTACTTTCTTCAGTTTAAGCTTGAATTTTGCTATAAGAAGCTGATGATCTGAGCCACAGTCAGCTCCAGGTCTTGTTTTTGCTGACTGTATAGAGCTTCTCCATCTTTGGCTGCAGAGAATGTAATCAATCTGATTTCGATGCTGCCCATCTGGTGATGTCCATGTGTAGAGTCGTCTCTTGTGTTGTTGGAAAAGCGTGTTTGTGATGACCAGCTTGTTCTCTTGGCAGAACTCTATTAGCCTTTGCCCTGCTTCGTTTTGATCTCCAAGGCCAAACTTGCCAGTTGTTCCTTTTATCTCTTGACTCCCTACTTTAGCATTCCAATCCCCTATTATGAGCAGAACATCCTTCTTTGGTGTCATTTCTATAAGGTCTTGTAAGTCTTCATAGAATTGGTCAATTTCAGTTTCTTCAGCACCAGTAGTTGGTGCATAAACTTGGATTACTGTGATGTTAAAAGGTCTGCCTTGGATTTGTATCGAGATCATTCTATCATTTTTGAGATTGCATCCCAGTACAGCTTTCGCCACTCTTTTGTTGACTATGAGGGCCACTCCATTTCTTTTACGGGATTCTTGCCCACAGTAGTAGATATGATGGTCATCCTAACTGAATTCGCCCATTCCCGTCCATTTTAGTTCACTGATGCCCAGGATGTCAATATTTATTCTTGCCATCTCATTTTTGACTACATCCAACTTACCAAGGTTCATGGTTCTTACATTCCAGGTTCCTATGCAATATTTTTCTTTACAGCACTGGACGTTCCTTTTGCTTCCAGGCATATCAGCAACTGAGCGTCCTTTCGGCTTTGGCCCAGCCGCTTCATCAGCTCTTAATCTACTTGTACTTGTCCTCCGCTCTTCCTCAGTAGCATGTACATAGATATAACTATATTTATATATATGCATGCATATGCATCCTATGATGCCATCTTTTATTTATCTATATGTTGCTTAATGTCAGCATAGGCTTCTAAACAGTTTACAATGTACCTCCAGAGCCTTAAACAAGTTCGAACACCTTCTTCTGTCATAAATGCATTGTGATGAAAGCATTCAAATGTGTGTTGGCTCCAAATAATTAACAACTGCCCTGTCGACTCACAGCCTTGCCTGTTAAATTTGCCTTAGCCAATTTTAATTAGCCACCCAAAATTAATCAACTGACCCCTGAGTTGATTAATTCATTACCCCCCCCCCTTCTTCAGCAGGAACATTTAAGGAATGTACTGTTCGAGTTATAGCTAAGAGATTGCAGATCAGGATGGATATTTCAATTTAAAACCCACTTCTTACATCACATTCTGGACAACTGATATTACAGCTTATTATTTCATAGCCTAGAGTCACTTCCCAGTGATACCGTACAATATTGGTTTAACCTTGGAAAAACCACGAAATTATCAAACTTTCTTTCCCCGCCACATCACTTTTTCTTTGCTTAATTGGAACTCTTTTTGAAAAGGTCCATTTTGTCATTTAGTTTATGGTACAGAACTTGCCCTGGCAGGGACATTCTGTAACCCAGAAAAGCTGTGAAATAACATGAACAGGATACCAGATGGTTGATGAAAATCAGGCCAAATATGTAAATAGACCATATATCACAAAGACACCAGAGTTTTTGCTGAACTCTGGGTAAGTGCCTGGAACCCTTAGATTCTCTCAGCTCTCTGAGATTGGGGTGGCGTGCAACATTAGTGTTACCTCAGGTTACATACGCTTCAGATTACATACGCTTCAGGTATACCCAGAAATAGTACCTCAGGTTAAGAACTTTGCTTCAGGATGAGAACAGAAATCGTGCTGCAGCGGCGCGGCGGCAGCATGAGGCCCCATTAGCTAAAGTGGTGCTTCAGGTTAAGAACAGTTTCAGGTCAAGAACAGACCTCCAGAACGAATTAAGTTCTTAACCCGAGGTACCACTGTATATTTTGTCTTCTTTGACATGGTGCTTCTTGAACACCTTGGCTGGCAGTGAGAGGAGAGAGGGGCAACCACTGGGAGCTTGCCCACTTGTCTTTGAGTTGAATGACAGTGTAGGCCTTGTAGGCCTTGCTGCTTCCTCTGCTCTTAGGAACCTTTGTATTGTGATGTATTGCACCCATACCCTGAGTTCAGTCATGTCCCCAGTTCCAGATTTCTGGTCCCTCAGAAGTAATATTTTCATGTTCATTTTACCTAAGAGCAATGCTGGATCAAGCCAGTGGTCCACCCAGTCTGGATCTAGACACATCAAAGAAGCATTTCAGTTTAAAGTGCTGTAAATATAAACAGGGAAAACAGGTAGAGAAAAACAGGATTCCACGTTGTCCTTTGGTGGCACAATGTTATATCGCACATGCAACACATATAAATCTCTTTTTTCTTTACCAGTCCTAGTCTAGCAAACCTGTTCTCACAGTGGTCAGTCAGATGCCCATGGCAAGCACGCAAGCAGGACCCGAGTACAACAGCACTCACCCTCTTAGTGAGACATACTGCCTCTAAGGCTGGAGGTAAGGTAAAGGTAAAGGTACCGCTGCCCGTACGGGCCAGTCTTGACAGACTCTGGGGTTGTGCGCCCATCTCACTCAAGAGGCCGGGGGCCAGCGCTGTCTGGAGACACTTCCGGGTCACGTGGCCAGCGTGACAAGCTGCATCTGGCGAGCCAGCGCAGCACACGGAACGCCGTTTACCTTCCCGCCAGTAAGCGGTCCCTATTTATCTACTTGCACCCGGGGGTGCTTTCGAACTGCTAGGTTGGCAGGCGCTGGGACCGAATGACGGGAGCACACCCCGCCGCGGGGATTCGAACCACGGACCTTTCGATCGGCAAGCCCTAGGCGCTGAGGCTTTTACCCACAGCGCCACCCGCTTCCCTTCGAATATAGCAATTGTGGCTACCCTGTTTCCCCGAAAATAAGACAGTGTCTTATATTAATTTTTGCTCCCAAAGATGCACTACATCTTATTTGCAGGGGATGTCTTATTTTTCTATGAAGAAGAATATGGTACACATATTCTGGGGAGGCCTTATGTTCGGGGGAGGCCTTATGTTTGGGGAGGTCTTATTTTCGGGGGATGTCTTACTTTCAGGGAAACAGGGTAGTAGCTATCGATAGCCTTGCCCTCTATGCAATTGTTTCATTATTTCTTGCTTCTGAAAGGCACCCTTTCATCGTATTGTTTTGTCTACTGCACCCTCTGTAATTATTATACAGCTTTTTGCTTCCTTTGTTTTTCTTTTGAGATTTGGCAATAATCATAGACTCCTTTTCATGCAAACATGTCTCTCCCTTCAATCACTTCACACTCTAAAAGACTATGAATATTGGGGGGGGGGGGGTAAGAGCATGACAGCTTATTTCAAAAATCCATGGTTTTGATTAATTACATTTTTCCTAAAATAACTTTATATGATTTATACACCAGTCTAATTAATTAAAACCAAAGGAGGATTTGGTTTTAAGAAAGGCAGCCATTTAGCAATGTTGCAAAACAATTTTGCATGAACTGGTGAATGATTTTTAAGCTTAAACACTAGACTGTTATCAAATTATTAAAGGGGTCAGATTGTCATGACTGAAAAGCTATTCTTGATAGAAATATGCACTGCCTTAAACAAGCAACTAGCCATTATAAAAAGAGAATAATTCCCTTTATAAACTGGATGTGTTTGCGGAATAGGAATAGGAATATTTATTTTAATGATGCTGATACATATTTTAAAAGGGGTGGGAGCTCAAGAAGCAAAAGTTTCCCCTTGATAAAGTGATACCTGATTCAAGTACCATGCAGCTGAATTTGGAATGGGTTCAAATTAGGGATTATTTTCAGCCTGTCCACTTCCCTACTGCCTTTCTTTTAATAGAGGAGGAGGAGGAGGAGGAGGAGGAGGAGGAGGAGGAAGAAGAAGAAGAAGAAGAAGAAGAAGAAGAGGAGGAGGAGGAGGAGGAGGAGGAGGAGGCAGAAGCAGAAGCACCCCATATTCCTTAACCAGTAATTCAGTAACTAAGACTGCCTCTGTGAAGAGTCAGATAGCTGCTATGAGCGCTCTGTGTATGCTCTTTAACTATGCTGTTTATGAACAACTTTATTTTTCTCAAGTAAAAGTTTTATTCTGTTTATGAAGAAGACTCTGCGTTGATTAATTTTCCGCTGTGTGACACAATAGTCTTGGTTGCTGAGTAGGAGAGAGAGCTGGGTCTCCATGGCACATCAAAGTGCTGCAGAGTCGATGGCCATAAGCAAACAGACGCCGTTGTAGCTGTGAGCTCAGGTGCAATAAGGAACCAATAAGGCTGCACCAAGCCTGGAGTTTGTCCCCGAACTCTTCCAATGCCTCTTGCTCATCTGGGTTGAGGACAGAGAAGTGTGTGTGTGTCTGTGTGTGTGTGTAAACACACTACTGTACAAAGGTAAACATTTTCATTCATTGCTTCACCTGCCTTTCTCTCTGCCCTTACCTTTCACTGACACCTGACATCTGGAAGGCTGCCCTAGAAGGGAATACAGCTGTTGGGCTGAAAAAGCTTCTTCACCTCTGCTATGTACTTCTCTACAACTGGGAATGAATCTTGTTGAAGTCCATGGGCTCATCTTTATCATTTTCAATGGGTATACCCTGAAACCGACTGACATTGGATACAACCCATGTTGGCCCTAATAGTTATTTCTATGGATAATCTCGGGAGATTTTGTCAAGATCAAAAGAGCTGTTTCAAGAGCTTTTTACCCAATCACACATATATCTGTCTATAGGGATGAAAGGGTTTGGTGCTCTTTTTCCCCAATCTGCAATTCAGTTCTCCACATTTCTACAGCAATCTGTGAATTTCTTTTAATCCTCATGAAAACTCTTCAGTGTTTTAGTCTGAATTTCCAATAAATACCTTTCTGTACACAGTTTTGACTAACAGACACATTTGTGTAAGCAATTTCTCCAAATGCTGTGGATTATTGAATGCTATTCTCACCAATATATTCATTTTTATGCACACTTTCCACAGATATATGCATTTTGGGAAACATTCTTTGGTTGGAGAACCGTATGACAAAATTTGGTGGTGTGTGTTTGATTCTCATATTTGTTCTATGAAGTGTGAATTTGATATATTCGCCCTCATCCCTATCAACCAGTCATCAAGCCTGGATAAATCACGAGATGCTTATGCGAACCAAGCCTAGCTGAAAAACAAAAGCAGTTTTTTTAATTAAACCCCCCCTAATTAGCAAGAAATAATGAACTCAATGAAGCATGCCCACCATGCTCAGTTCCTCCCTCCCCTTTTATCTCTTCTTTCCCTCTGTTTGCTGATTCCTAAAAGAAGTGTTTTGACACATAAACTGTAGATAAAAGAAAAATCTAATTAAGGAAAGACTACTGTATCTTAGATCAATATCTTCCTTTGATAGGAAACCTGCCTCTGGAAAGCCAAAAACATCGGTCCCTTTAGGCTGAGGGTTTGTAAGGAAAAGTTTATTCAGACCAAACATTTGATGGTGCTGTTGATGCTGATAACAACAGCAACAATAATCGAGCAGTTAGAATGCTGGACTAGGAGCTGGGAAGGGTCATAGTTCACTGGTGCAATATCTGCCTTTCACGAGAAAATTCCTGGGTTCAATCTTTGTCATCTCCAGAAAGGGCCAAGAGAGATCCTTGCCTGAAACACTGGCATGCAGCTGCCCCAAAATAAGACCCCCCCCATTTCAACCGTGAAAAGTTGAAGTGCAGCTTATATTCGTGACCTTACGATATCGCCGCTGAAACAGCTGCCCTAGGTCTGCGGCCCTGCCTTGCCTTCCAAGGCCAGAATGGAGAGTGCCCTCCCACCCACCCACCCACCCAGGATGCCACCACGAGAGCCGTCGGGGGTGCGGGACAACGGCGCCCATCCTGACCTCAGGTCCCAAGCCTCTCCTCCAGGAAGCAACCCAGGAGTGTGGGGAAATGGTATCCGTAGGATTTATTTCTACATTTGCCGTTTATGGGTGTGAGTTCCTGCGGAATTTTAAGGGAGCGGCTTATATCCGGGTATTGTCTCCCCCCAAAATTTTTTTTAAAGGTGCTGCTTATTTGTGGGTGTGGCTTATATTTGGGCCAATATGGTATTAGAAAGGAGAAAGCCACATATATCACTTTATAGAAGACATATGCTTTAAGTATTATGTATAGTCTACGAGTGAACACATAGACTGAGTTTGTTCAGCTATTGCATATTTTATATAGAATGACTTCTGGGGAGTTTTGTGCCACTTAACTTAGCAAGATGGGGGTTATTTAAGCAAATTGTTCATCTATGTGGGCTCTCCAGTTCAAATGGACTGGGCTGTCTGTAACTTTATGTTCAGAGAAACATAGCATTTCCAGAACACCAGAAAGAAATTAATTTTAGCTCCAGTCCATGTGCTACTTTCAAAAAGACTTCCTCTCCTCCCTCCGCCACTCAGCACTTCTTTCTGCCGCTCACAGCAATTAGAAACATGGAAGAGCAAAATGTAATCTGTGTTTTTAAAATGTTATGACAAATTTAGTCATCCTGCTGCAGATGTGTTAGCAGGAACTTTGCTGGATGGTGAATGCTTTCCAAATTGCAGAGTTAGCAGTATGTTTGGCACTTTCTTCTGTTCGCTCGGATATTGGCGTCTAATTGCCTTTTAAAATAAAACACTAACAACCTTCCATTTGCCTAAAATGTGAGCAGATGTTAGCTCGATTCAATTATCAATTTTTTATTCAATGGTTCCATTGAAGTTTGTCCTATTCTTGGATGGGATATTTGAAGTGAATCAAGCCGTATTAATTTTAAGGACCTTACTTTTTTCCCATTTATTTCTTACTGCACTACATCTTGGCTTATGAATATTTTTTATTTTGAAAAGTGAATTGCAAAAGGGTTTAAAAAATAATGTCAGACACCTCTAAACACTAAATGCAAGGTAAAAACAAGCCCCCCCCAAGGCTTTTAATAATAAAAAAAACCCTAGTATCATATAATAGCTTCTTTATCTCCTAGCTTCTGTGACTAGAAGTGCTTAGGCTGATTCATGATCTATGGCTTTTCCTGGACAGGGATAGTCTGGCCTCAGTTATTTGTGTTCTGGTGACTTCCTGTCTGGAGTACTGTAATGTCCTGCAAGTGTGGCTGACATTGAAGATATTCTAGGGTCTTCAGCTATGGCAAAGTGCAGGTGCTAGGTTTGTAGGCAGAACTGCTAAATGGGACCGTGTGTTACCAGTCCTGAAATCACTGCCAGTGAGTTACCAATTTAAGGTGTTCATACTAGTAGATAAAGGCCTAAATGGCTTGGTACACAAGAACCTAAGGAGCATCTTCCAAAATACAAAGCATCTTGGACCCTCCAATCAGCAGGTGTGCCATTGTTGGTGTGCCAACTCTGAAAAGCAGCTTGTCAACATGTTTTAGAGTGACTATTGTTTCTTAGAACTGAGCTCTGCTTTGATCCTGAATAAGGCTGGATCTAGACACATCCAAAAAGTCTTGCAGGAAAATGCATTGTAAACTTGAATATGGGAAATCACGTTGGCAAAATACATGACTCCGCAGCGCCATCTGGTGTCACAGTTTTGTAATGTGTTTTTCTTTACTGTACTAATGTAGCTGAATCCTGAGGAATTGGTTCTTCTGGACAGAATCCAGAAACAAACCTGCAACTAATTAGAAACACCACATTTCCCCCTTGGTATGCACTGTTGAGAACAGAGCATCTTAGAGCTAGTTATGTGACCAAAATCTCACCAGCTTCCTTAAGAAATGCCTTTCTGGAGCTGTGCTTCTAAGTGATGCCCACCGCAGTCTTGGGTGACTGCTACAGCAAGGTCCCAAAGACAAACAGATTTGTATTTGTGGTCAACCCCAAGACATCACTCATTATCTGTTGGCCTGCCCATTATAGAAAGACCCCAAATATCACTTTCTGAATCCTTTGTTTATACAAACAAGCAGAAATAGTTAACTTTCTTTTGAGTGGTAATAATAGCTTTGTAACGTAGAGAATATGTATCCATGCACTGGCTGAAAAATAATAATAAGGAAAAAGTAGCTGGATAAAATCACTATAAATTGTGGTGATTCAGAGGTTTGATTTGAGATCAAGCTGGGTTTGAGTTTGTTGGTGTCTCTGGCAACCTCTCTCTTACATTACGGATGCTGGCTCATATTACGGATGTATGTTGTGTATAGTTTTATTGCTATTGTTGCTTCAGGTTTGTCGTGACCTTTGGCTAGAACAATAAGCTTATTCTGAAGCAGTCCCCCCCCCACACACACTTCCACCTCTTTCCCTGGGAAAACCCACTGCTTCTGAATTAGAGAAAATGGCTACCATGTTTTCTGCAGATCACCATTTGCTCTGATTCAGTGGTAAACTGAAAGCGGCAGGCAAAAGAAAAGAAAAACCCTCAGACATGGATCTGGAAATCCTCTACCTGCACCTAGACAGCCTTGTACAAAATGAAGTGTGGGTAAGCCCTTAGACACTGCCATTTAAAAGACAGTGCCTTAGGAGAAATCGAAACTAGAGACAGAATTGTTAGAACCAAAGACCAAGATTTTATCTAGAATGTATAACTTGCTGCTTATGTGGAACACACAGGACGAGTTGGTTAAATCTGCTATGATAAAATGGGCACAGGATGTTGGACATAATATTATGTTTGAAGACTGGGAGAGGTTATGGAACACCGGAATGAAATTCACGGCATGCAGTGCCTTGAAGGAAAACATTATGAAAATGATATACCGGTGGTACATGACCCCAGTCAAGTTAGCTAAGATACATCACCTGTCTGACAATAAATGTTGGAAGTGTAAGGAAACAGAGGGGACTTTCTTCCATCTCTGGTGGACCTGCCCAAAAGTGAAGACCTTCTGGGAAATGATTTATAATGAATTGAAAAAGATATTTAGGTATACCTTTCCCAAGAAACCAGAGGCCTTCCTGCTGGGCATGGTGGACCAGAAATTGCCAAAGAAAGACAGAACCTTGTTTATGTACGCTAGCACAGCAGCAAGAATACTCATTGCTAAGAGCTGGAAGACACAAGATTTGCCCACGCTGGAGGAATGGCAGAAGCAGTTGATGGACTACATGGAGATAGCTGAACTGACCGGCAGAATCCGAGATTTGGATAAAGAAACAATTGAGGAGGACTGGAAAAAATTTAAAGACTATTTGCAAAAATACTACAAGCTGTATGAATCTTAAGATAGTGCATGATTAGGAAAAGTTATGCTTCTGCAATTATGATTAAGTAAATTGTAAAATAAGTGATAAAAGAGAAAAGGAGACAATTTGAATCGAACATGTTATGTTTATTTTAAAGGCATTGAATCTGAGATACAATATATCGAATTTGGGTACATAACATTGGAAAGCTACAATAAGGCATGAAATAAGGTAACAAAATGCTGACATTGTTAATTTAAATAACGCAGAATCGGAAGGGGTGGGGAAGTCCAAGTTGTTTTTGTTTGTTTTTGTTGTTAAAAAAAGGGAAAATTTGTTTCTTGCAATTATGTTATTTGTTTGTAACCTATAAAATTATGGAAAGAAACGCAATAAAAAATTTATAAAAAAAATAAAAAATAAAAGACAGTGCCTTAGACAGAGATAAGGAATGACAGGGAATGACATACCTGCTCGAAAGCACTTGGGATGGAAGAATAGTACAGTCATACCTCGTGTTGCATTTGCTTCATGATACGTTTTTTCAGGTTGTGTCCCGCGGCGATCCGGAAAGGGTTACTTCCGTGTTTCGCTGCTCCCGCATGCGCAGACGCGCAAAATAACGTCACACGCATGTGCAGAAGCGGAGACCCGCACAGACGCGGGTTGCGTTCTGCTCATGTTGCGAATGGGCCTCCGGAACGGATCCCATTCGCAACCAGAGGTATCACTGTAATCTGGCCAGGATAAAAGGTCTGCAGTATTTGACAACTGGTCCCATCACCTCCTGGCAAATAGAAGGGGAAGAAATGGAGGCAGTGAGAGATTTTACTTTCTTGGGCTCCATGATCACTGCAGATGGTGACAGCAGCCACGAAATTAAAAGACGCCTGCTTCTTGGGAGAAGGGCAATGACAGGCCTAGACAGCATCTTGAGAAGTAGAGACGTCACCTTGCCAACAAAGGTCCGTATAGTTAAAGCCATGGTTTTCCCAGTAGTGATGTATGGAAGTGAGAGCTGGACCATAAAGAAGGCTGATCGCCGAAGAATTGATGCTTTTGAATTATGGTGCTGGAGAAGACTCTTGAGAGTCCCATGGACTGCAAGAAGATCAAACCTATCCATTCTTAAGGAAATCAGCCCTGAGTGCTCACTGGAAGGACAGATCGTGAAGCTGAGGCTCCAGTACTTTGGCCACCTCATGAGAAGAGAAGACTCCCTGGAGAAGACACTGATGCTGCGAAAAATGGAGGGCACAAGGAGAAGGGGGCGACAGAGGACGAGATGGTTGGATAGTGTTTTCGAGGTTACCAGCATGAGTTTGACCAAACTGCGGGAAGTAGTGGAGGACAGAGGTGCCTGGCGTGCTCTGGTCCATGGGGTCACGAAGAGTCGGACATGACTAAACGACTAAACAACAACAACATTTGACAACCTGCAAGTTCCTAAAATAAGCAGCTAACTAAAAGGTACCTAAGCAGCAAGGTGAACAGGTGGAACTCAAAATTGCGTACACTGACCAGTAGTGGCTATCCAGGCGAAGGAAATTTCAACCCCACCTGGAGATACTGGCAGAAGTGCCTCACTGGGTGGAAGGAAATGATACACTAGCTTCCCAGTAGGTGGAACACTGTGGCTTACTGGAAAGGGTGAAGTGATAGGAAAGTCAGCATGGTGCAAACAGGAGTGCTGGATTGGCTTTGCTGGTATTTTTGCTACATTCTGCCTTGACTTCTTCCTTCCTTCCAGCGAGCAACCATTGACCCATCTACTAGTGTAGTGACTCAGACTGGGCTAATTAATGGAACATACAGCCAAAAAAAATATAACATAATAATAACATTTAATGGAGATTGTGGTATCTAGAAAGCTGCTAAAGTATGGAGAATAGTTTGGGTTTAGCTTTAAATCAGACTGCAGTGGATGGACTGATTTATTTTTTTATTTTTTGTATGCTTCTTCATGCAGAATAAAAATAAAATCCCTGCATCTGTAACACTTACACAGCAAGCTTGGTGAGAATTTTATTGAAATATATAGCTTGTCTTTGAAAGCATCCCCTCTGGACTCTTGGGAGAGATGGAACCTAGACTTGTAAGGAAAGAGTGTAGGTCTGAATTAATAGTCGTAATTAGAAAAGATTAAAAGAACCTCCCAATGATGGTATCAAAGATATTCTTCTTTACTAGAAGGAAAATACTTACTCTGTATCTTTGATTGAGCATACTGTATTATTAATGGTTTCTTCAATTTACATTCCTCCATTTCTTTCAGCAGTATTTAGCCATGAAGTATTTTCCTTTTCCTTTAGCAGCTGAAAGATTGCTGCATAAAAAATCAAAAATCAACAGACTTCACAAGATGAGCCTTTTCTTCGCATGTACACATCTCTTTGCTTCCATGTAAGATTTGTGACTCCAGAAACCTTTTACCACCTCAGCAGTGTCAAATTCCTATAATGGTTTGTCATTACCCAGCTTTAAGAACAAGCTTCTATGTTATTATTTTTTTAAAATATATAATATAGCACAGAAGCAAATGTCCAAAGAATGTGTCTCTGAAGAGAAAATGTGTAGGCATAGTGATGGGAAAAGAGAATATCCTATATTCTTCGCATCTACCTGTGGTGGATATTAGAATGTAGAAAATCCACCAAGGAATTATATATTCAGAGGGAGTGAAATGCATATGTATGAGCTAGTCCAATTTTATGAAGTAAGGGATAGTTGTACATCAAAGTTGTGACAGGCTTTGGACAGAACACAAAAAGTTTATAGCTGAATATTTGGCAAGAATCTTACACGAAGACTCGAGACTGTGTTTGTTGGCACTCTTTACTTCCAAGCATAGAACAATTTGGCATCCTTAGGCCCTGTCTGCATTACACATTTAAAGTGGTACAATAACACTTTAAACAACCACGGCTTCTTCCAAAGTCTCCTGGGAAATGCAGTTTCTTAAGGGTGCTGCGTGAAGTTAAAAAAGGTAAAGGTAAAGGTACCCCTGCTCGTACAGGCCAGTCTTGACAGACTCTAGGGTTGTGCGCTCATCTCACTCTATAGGCCGGGAGCCAGCGCTGTCCGCAGACACTTCCGGGTCACGTGGCCAGCGTGACAAGCTGTATCTGGCGAGCCAGCGCAGCACACGGAACGCCGTTTACCTTCCCGCTGGTAAGCGGTCCCTATTTATCTACTTGCACCCGAAGGTGCTTTCGAACTGCTAGGTTGGCAGGCGCTGGGACCGAGCAACGGGAGCGCACCCCGCCGCGGGGATTCGAACCGCCGACCTTTCGATCGGCAAGTCCTAGGCGCTGAGGCTTTAACCCACAGCGCCACCCGCGTCCCCTGCTGCGTGAAGTTAGGAGATCCCAAATTCCCTCACACTGCTACAGTTTTAGGAGTAGTTTAACAATCAACCCCTCTTCTGGGGAACTCTGGAAATTATGAGCATTATGAGGAGAATAGGAGGGCAGAATCCAGTGCACAGGATTTTTTGGCTAAGCCACGACTGTTTAAAGTGGTGTGATGTTGCTTTAAATGTATAGTGTAGATGAGGCCTTTGTGGCAGATAATTTGTCCATCTAGTTTAGCATTCCTTACATCTGGGATGAAAAGCTTCCAGCCTGTGGGCCAAATTTCTTGATGATCCTGCATTTTTAGTTAAGTGATTCATTCTCTTACCCTTAGAAGCCTCAGTCCAAACACATTGTGTTGGTGGCATTACTACTACTACTATACAAACTATAGACCACATCATGGCATCAGGCCACTGAAGCAGTGGACAGGAGATAGAAACAGAACAAAACACACCTGCTCTATAAACAATAAGATCTGTTCAGCAAATTCTCAAACTCTAAAACCATTCCTACGGATTCTGAAAACAGTGAAAGCTAAACTTGGTCTTCCAAAATCACTGGGTTACACCTCAGGGAAAGCCTTCCTTAACAAAAATATATTCACACTGGGCACCTGTCTAATTTCAGCTGCTAATTGATTCCAGAGAGCTGGAGCTGCAAAACTAAAAGATTTAGTTCCACTGAGATCAATGAGACATGTTAGTCACAACTGGTTTTGCTCCCCTGATTTCAGTTGAACTCAGGGATGGGGAAACTGAGCCTCCAGATGTTGGATTACAACATTCATTACCCCTGATCATTGGCCATGGTGGGTGGGATTGCTGGGAGTTCGAATCCAACCACAGGTAAGAGCCACAAGTTCCCCGCCCTTGGACTAAAGCATAACTGTTGTAATCTATCTCCAACCCATTTGCTAGGTAGGGAGTGATCCCCACTGAACACAGTAGGACTTTTTTCTGGGTCACAATGGAAGTGAGCTACTCTAGCTAAATTATTTATTTTGACAACTATATACCACTTAATATTGCACTTTGTAAGTGGCGTACATCAGAGCTTCAGAAATGATACAGTATGATTTCAACACTAGTTAAAATTAGCCATAAAATCAGAAAAAAACTCACTTAAAATGTTTAAAAAAACAGAAAGTCTTTACTAAGTGCTGGAGGTTTAAGTGGAAGGAAACCAGCTGGGTGGAAGTAGCCAGTACAAGCTTTTAAGCACTGTTATGTGCCAGCAGTAGTCTTTCCCGCCAACAGTCCAGCTGGGTACCTACCTCTATGGTCTTTATGTCTAGTTGCCTTATGGATAACTCTATGGTCCCAGGAGATAAGGCCAAAATTTGCGCCTTCTACTCCGTCTTATGCTCTGCGGCTTTGCTTTCTTCATATGGATGCACCTCATGTTTCAGGTTTTGGAAACGTAATGGAGTCTGAAATAAGCTATCCAGGCACCTATTTACTGACTTTATAAACAGGTATCAAGGAGCTTGTTTTTCCACCAGAAGGATACTCGAAAGATGCCACGCTTCCACAGAGCTCATTTATTATTTAGCATTTATCTAAAGACAAAATTGCTTCTTATACCCTCAAGGTGCAGAACTTTCGGTGAGGGAATCCATTTCAAACTAAATAAATGTTACTGTATGTTTCCCCGAGGCCAAGCAAGATCCACTCCATATCAATTTTTATTTGAAAGGCACCAAGGTGTCCCTTATTTGTTGTTGCAGCTTTGTTGAGTTTGAGGTGGTATATTGTTGGAAGATAGCTATAAATAGTGTGTGTGCCCCCCGCCACACACTTCCTGGTCTGCAGATAACAAACGCTACACCCCCCCCACACACACACACTGGCCTTCCTTCCTTTTTGACCTAAATGTTAAGAAGGTCATTTGTGAGTTTAGCAGTATCATTTCGGGAATGTGCATAGGACTGTGTCTCACCCATAAAATTCAGTGTTTTAGTTTGCCAAGTTGGAAACATAGCTGGCTATATATCACAGGGCTGCACAGAAACACAAGAAGAAAAAGCAAACGACAACAGTTCTTCTGAAATCCTCACCCAAATTTCTCTACAGAGTTTTAGGTTTTGAATGGCGTGGCCTTGTTTCTGATGTCGAACCAATTCATTAAAAACCCTCTAGCTCTGATTTCTTTTATTACTCAAGGGCTGTGGGAAATATCACAGCTCAGTAGCAGAGCACATGCTTTGCATGGAAATGTTCCTGGGCTCAATGACCAAACCTTCAGTTTGGAGCTTGGAGAGAATCCTTGTCTGAAACCCTGGAAAGCAACTGCCAGTCAGTGTCGACAATACTGAGCTAAGATGAAACAATGTGACTTGATATAAGGCAGCTTCGTATGTTGCTATGTAGAGGTGCCAGTATTATCCATTTGATCAGCTCAACATTGATGCATCTTGAATTTGTCTGCCCCAAACTAGCATGAGTGGGCTTGTCTTCACCTACATCTCCCAAAGGGATGGGGGTGAAGTTTGTCTCGCTTTTTAATGCAGACCTACTAATTCGCAGTTCATGAACTGAAACACAGCTATACTTTAAAATATGCGATTCTCTGAATTTTGTGGTGCAATTTTCAAACCAAAGAATGTGTACAACATTAGGAGAAAGTGTACATAAAAATGCATATATCAATGAAAATAATGTTTAAAATGTGTTATGTTAGGAAGAGAGTCATTTGCAAAAAGTGTGTCTCTTAGGCAAAATTGCACACAAAGCTGGGTATATTAATGGAAATGCACACCAAAATGCTGACATGCTTTCAAAAGGACCTTCTGATTAAAAACAGTAGCAAACTGATTCAAAAAATTGGTGAACTTAACTTTAAAGCTAAAGAGACCCCTGACCATTAGGTTCAGTTGTGGCCGACTCTGGGGTTGCGGCGCTCATCTCACTTTACTGGCCGATGGAGCCAGCATACAGCTTCCGGGTCATGTGGCCAGCATGACTAAGCCACTTCTGGCGAACCAGAGCAGCGCACGGAAACGCCATTTACCTTCCCGCCAGAGTGGTACCTATTTATCTACTTGCACTTTGACGTGCTTTCGAACTGCTAGGTGGGCAGGAGCAGGGACCAAGCAACGGGAACTCACCCTGTCATGGGGATTCGAATCATTGACCTTCCGATCAGCAAGCTCTAGGCTCTGTGGTTTAACCCACAGTGCTACCCGTGTCCCAACTTAACTTTATGCTGGGCAAAATGAAAAACCAAAATTGATAGATTTGTTTCTACCACCACCATCCAGGGCCTGATGCAATAAATTATTTTCTCTCAAAAATGTAAAGTAGTCCTGATTCACACATAAACGTTTTTGTTTGTTTGTTTTTGTTTCTCTCAAAACGTTTATTGTTGAGTTAATATTGCTGGGTGATATGAAAGTTCAGTTTGTAGTAGTTAATAATATCTATAATGGTTTAAGTCAGACCTGCATATAGTCACCTGGTGTTATGAATGATGAATTCACATGTATGAACTCAGTGGCCCCGCAGTAAGTAATCATCTGAATCCTATAATTGTGACGATACCATGGGAACATAATATGAAATAATCACACACTATGATCTTATAGGTTCGAAAATATTAGAGCCTGTAGGATTGTAAAATCCTAGGTACACTACTTTGGCAGAAATATTCAAGCTTTTCGCACTAATGTTCCATGAGGACAAGTGGAAACAGAGCTTCTTTTTTTCAGCCAGAACTCATCAGAACCCAGTTGTGGCACCTCTCAAGTAGGCGCCAAGGCCATTGTGAGAGAACAAAGGAGGCATTCGTGATGAGTTCCAGCACCTCTTTTCCTAGAAAAACAGCACCAAGTGCAAATATCCTGTGAGGTAATTATATGCTGTGTGCAATGATAAAGAGTTTAAGCACAAATTCAGTAAGTAGCTAGGTCTTGAACACATCTAATATAAACCCAAGGGGGGGAAATGGCTTGAGCCACCATATTATTATCCCTTTTGTACAATGCACAAAATTTCTTCAGAAGATGAGTTAATAATATTCATTATTTTAAATGGGATTTTTACAGCTTTTTCTAAGCTTTTTTTTTATAAAAAAAGTTTTAAAGATAATTGTGGGCTTATTGTGATCTTTTCAAAAAAATACTTTGGAAATTTAAATACTAGTCTAAGACTTTCTGAAATATTATGTAAAAGCCAATAATTTGATACAACAGTAACAGATAACAGATAATGTACACATAAAGATAGATACTTTATGGTATGCACATAATGGCTCTCAATGGCTCTAATAATAGACTCTGAACCTCTTAGAAAATGCAAATTAAATTTTCATCTGAAACAATAGTGATTAGGAAAATCTACAACTTTTACCCAAAACCCACAGTAAAATGTCCTTTCCCACAAAAGTTTGAGAAATGAAATAATTATCTTTAATTAAGAATGAAACTATTCTCATTAAAACAGGGTTATAAGCAATGCAAATTTATGCTGCCTACTAAGTTCTTGCTGAATTATGCTGTTATTATGATTAGCTTGTACTGCCATAATGTAGAGTCATACATCAATGCTGCTGGCTTTCTTGGGAGTAGTGTCTGGAGGAATATGAAAGCAGAAGCCATTTTGGATGTGATACTAGACTGGAAGAGAAAGCTGGGTTTCCTGTTAACCATGTTTCACCAGTGCTTTGGAGTTTAAACATTTGAAACTAGGTAAATACAGAGCAATCCAGGCTTCTGTCCTCTATGCTTACTGTCTGGTCCTCAATCAGACCCTGGGACCTGTAGTTTGTCAAGGGTGATGAGCTTTTTTGGGAAGTGGAAACTGGCCTTAGTCATAGACTCTTAACTTCTGCACATACTCTGAAAGCAACCTTGTATTGGAAAACATTTATTGTTTGCTTCTTCCTTGTTTTATTTCTATTTTTGTTGGAAGCCACCCAGAGTGACTGGGGCAACCCCGTCAGGCTGGGTATAAGAAATTATTATTATTATTATTATTATTATTATTATTATTATTATTATTCACATGTTCCAGCCTTCAATATACTTCTTAAACTGGACATAGTACTCCAGGTGTGATCGGGCCAAGGCAGAGTAGAGTAGTACTATAATTGCACTTGATGCACTTCTGTTGATGCAGCCTAGACTAGCCAATGCTGCAGAAAACATATTCAGGATTCAATATGACCTTAACAGATTGGAGAGTTGGGCCAAAACTAATGAATTTCAACATGGAATAACTGGCTGCACAAATATAGGATGGGGGGCACCTGGCTTGCCAGTAGAACATGTGAAAAGGGTGTAAGGGTCTTAGTAGACCACAAGCAAAGGTGTGATGCTGTAGCAAGATAAACTGCAGATAAATTCTGTAAGACCCATATTTGCCTCAGAAAGCTACAATTCGCAGAATTCCATGGGGAAAGGGATTCATAGAATCATAGAATCATAGAGTTGGAAGAGACCACAAGGGCCATCGAGTCCAACCCCCTGCCAAGCAGGAAACACCATCAGAGCACTCCTGACATATGGTTGTCAAGCCTCTGCTTAAAGACCTCCAAAGAAGGAGACTCCACCACACTCCTTGGCAGCAAATTCCACTGTCGAACAGCTCTTACTGTCAGGAAGTTCTTCCTAATGTTTAGGTGGAATCTTCTTTCTTGTAGTTTGGATCCATTGCTCCGTGTCTGCTTCTCTGGAGCAGCAGAAAACAACCTTTCTCCCTCCTCTATGTGACATCCTTTTATATATTTGAACATGGCTATCATATCACCCCTTAACCTCCTCTTCTCCAGGCTAAACATGCCCAGCTCCCTTAGCCGTTCCTCATAAGGCATCGTTTCCAGGCCTTTGACCATTTTGGTTGCCCTCCTCTGGACACGTTCCAGTTTGTCAGTGTCCTTCTTGAACTGTGGTGCCCAGAACTGGACACAGTACTCCAGGTGAGGTCTGACCAAAGCAGAATACAGTGGCACTATTACTTCCCTTGATCTAGATGCTATACTCCTATTGATGCAGCCCAGAATTGCATTGGCTTTTTTGTATATTCCCTGCCAGACCATTCTATAACCTTTAATCTTGTATTTTGTTTGTACAGGGTAAAAACAAACAAATAAAACCCCCTAGGATTTACTTTGCAAGTGGAGAGAGTTGCCAAAATTTTCTTCAAACTAGCTTGATCAAGATAGACACTGGATCTGCAGTGCTATATTCATATTGGAGTGTTTTGAGGGAGGCATCAAGTTAATATATGAAGGCAACATAAGATTAATATTTCAGCAATATATTCAGCTCAATGTAATTATCAAAACACCTGCTGGATTTGGTTGCCTATGGTAATGTCATATAAGGTTTTAATCCAAAATAATGAATACCGAATTCTACGAGGCTCCTTGTCCAGGATCTAAAAATTTATGCAGATATACATCTAACGGGACTCAAAAATGTAAGAAGAACCTGTCAGGATCAGAGGAAAAGTCCATCCAGGCTAGCATGCTTCTTCTTACACTGGCCAACAAGATGCTTTTATTTAGGTGTTTCTACCCAAATTTGAGGGATGTGGGTGACGCTGTGGGTTAAACCACATTATCAGCTTGCCGATTATGAGGTCGGCAGTTCGAATCCCTGCTATGGGGTGAGCTCCTGTTGTTCAGTCCCAGCTCCTGCCAACCTAGCAGTTTGAAAGCACGTCAAAGTGCAAGTAGATAAATAGGTACCGCTCCGGCGGGAAGGTAAACGGCATTTCCGTGCACTGTTCTGGTTCGCCAGAAGCGGCTTAGTCATGCTGGCCACATGACCCGGAAGCTGTATGCCGGCTTCCTCAGCCAATAAAGCGAGATGAGCGCCACAACCCCTGAATTTGCTCCTGGGACTTGTCCATTGGCTTGTTTTTGTTCATGACTTGTTCTTTAGTCCTGATTTCTGGCTTGTATTCTGGCTTGGCTATCGATTCCCCTGAAACTGCTGTCCATGGTCCAGACCTGACTAGATATTCTAGTTGCTTGATCCAGAAGCTTTTGTAATGGGTCACTCTGTCCTATTGGTACCAAGAGGCTTCTTTGGTTGTTGATCTCCCTACAGTTCCCCTGTGGTGATGCATAGATCAAACACTTGCTTGACAGTCCACAGATCAGCAGGTCAAGACTCACTGTGGTTTCAAATCCTGTCATTTTGGGATGCACACATTTTTAGTGATGCAGTTATAAACTCCAAAAGTAGGGAGGTTTTTCCCCCAAGAAGGAATTGCCTCTCATTCAACCACATGAGCTTTAAAGCACACTTTTATGTTCAACAAGGCATGATTGCTGCTTAAATGTTTTGTTGAACTGTGTCCCGTCAAATGACTCCCATCTCTGCCTTAAACATTGGATGACACCTTAATGCCTGAATCAGATTTGCTCTTCAAACAAAGTGGCATATGAATATTCAGTTTGACTTATAAATCTATTTTCAAATCCTTTTTTTTTTTAAATCACATTAAAAAACAATTGACTCCTTTCATTTTTTCCAGGAGAAGAAGAGCATCTGTTGCCAGCGGGATAATGTCAGGGCATTATATAATGCAAATGGGATTTTCAAGGAAGAGTTAATGTCAGTGTAAGCCATGAATTAATTCTAGAGGGGAAGAGGGAAAAGTTATTAATTCAGTGCAGTGCTCATTAGGGTTTCAATGGGCTGCCTTTCCTCTGCACTTTTCCTAAGGCTTAAACAACAAAGAAAATTGACCCTTCACTTATTTGCCAACTCTCATTTGCTACGTCAATGGAAGATGCAAAGACAACAGCAGCAGCAACAACAACAACAACAACTGTAATTCACAGCTGATAAAGAGGAGGTGCTGTGTGTGTTTATGTTGCACCTCCATTAAAAGTGTTAATTACATATAGGAGAGGGGGAAAACACTTATTTTTGCTGAAGTGCTTAACTTTAAATGTACCTGAGAGCTAGACATGTTTGTAAAACCAAACGTTTGGATGATTATGGACCTCAGCTATGAGAAGGATGAGTTAATGAGTAAGGCTCAATGACGGACCAACCAATGTGGGGAGCAGCCATAGCTAGTCAGTGCAAACAACACTGAACTAGACTGGCTAATCAGCTGACTCAGCATGAATATGCCAGGAATTTAACATGGGACCTTTTGCATGCAAAGTAGAAGCTCTTCCACTGAGCCACAACCCTTCAGTTGAGCAGAATATTAGAAGCATCCCTAGTTTAGACTGCATCTCTTGCTTACACCATAGCTTGTGCTGGAGAAGCTCCTATGTTTCTGCAGTGAGATGTTGCTCTTTTTATTCCAGTAGTAGAGAGAAAACACAGATTACGGTACATTGTTCCAAATGTCTTATCATTTATTCGTTGAACCATAGCACCTTGTACATACTTTGGATAGATCATTAGCTTATGTAATTAAGTGCACAGATGCTAGTTTATGTGAAATTAAAACTACAGTTTACAGTTAAATCCCAATTAATATCAAATGCTAGTTCAAATGCGTTGACACTTCTGTTATGTCAGTGTGTACTAGAGTGAGAAATTAACACTGGCGATGAGTTTCGAGCAACTGCAGTTTACATTATTCTACCACCTAGCATCAACATTTGAGAAAGAGAGAGAGAGAGAGAGAGAGAGAGAGAGAGAGAGAGAGAGAAAGGAAAATGAACAAACCCCAGAAGAGCCCTGCTGTACCAGGTCAAAGGCCGAACTTAATCCAGCATCCTATTCGTACAGTTGTTATTAATTAATTAATTAATTTTTAATACTTCCCTGTACCTACAGGTCTCAGGGCAGTTTACAAGATACAATCACAATATAAAAAAGCATAGATACATAATAAAAACAAAAATAGATCAATAATCTCCCATCCCCAACAACTTTTTTAAGAGTATTGAATGTCAGTCAGCCAAAGGCCTGATTAAAGCGGAGCATTTAACCAGTGATCAGCCAAATGCCTCTGGACAGCCCATAAGCAGAACATGATCATCATCTGAGGGCCTTCTACACAAGAGGTCTGGAGGGCAGCAATACAAGAATGACCCATTTCTGCAGTGGCTTCGTTTTGTGGTGCACTCCTCCCAGGAAGCCTGGTGCCTTCATTACATATCTTTAGGTGTCAGGCAAAAGCATTCTTCTTCTCCCAGGCCCTTGGCTAATTAAACAATCTATGGACTTTTAAACTGTGGGGGTGTATTGTTTGCATTTGTTACTATGTCATGCATTTTTGTGGTTTTATATTATAAACTGCAGTTTGATCCTCAGATGAAGGTTAGTACAGAAACAACAACAACTGCTGCTGCTGCTGCTGTGAGTGCTGGAAGACCGCTTTCTGCTGCAAGACCCATTTCAACCTAGCCTAGGGGGCGGGGCCCAGACTCACCCACAGCAGCTAAAAGAGGCTCTAGGGAAGCTCGAGGGACATTGATGGAACAACTCTTAGGTCGGGACAACTGACTAAAATGTTTTTAAAATGTTTTAAATGGTCCTAATTTTGGTTCTTCTGTTTTGTTTTTGTAGGGTTGGTGTAGGTTTAATTTTTAGTTGGGGTTGGTGGTTAGGTTACTTAAATTTGGGTATAAAAGTAAACTCTTTTGTTATAGTTGTTGTTTGTTTCTTTGTATTGATTTATTGGTTTGTTTGTTGCTTGCATATGGTTTTTTTTAAAAAAAAGTTTGATATTTTGTTGTGTTTTTATATATGTTGTAAGCCTCCCAGAGTGGATGGGGAAACCTAGCCAGATGGGTGGGATATAAATTCACACTCACACACACACACACACACACACACACACACACACACACTATTAACAGCAAACTATCCCCACTTGTTATTCCAAGCAACAGATATTAAGAGGCATGCTGTCAAAGTGGAGGTAGAACATAACCTTCAGGCAGATAGGAGATGAGACACAGGACACAACCTCACTGGTGAGGGAGCTTTACAGAGCCACTTCCGAACTCGAGAGGAGGGGGGGTTGCGGGCCACCCCCTCCCACTCACGCGGGGGCTCGTTTTAGCCCCCGCGAGAAGAGGGAATCCCCGGGCGTGTCCGCGACCCGGCCCGCCAATCGGCGGGCAGGGGAGGTGTGGCCTAGCCCATTTAAGGCCGACGCGGCCAGGGACTGCCCTCTTTTCCCCATTCCAGCTAGCCGGTTTTCCCATCCCACCCACCCTTTAGGCTTAGCTAGCTTTGACCTCGCTATGGACTCCGGTTGGTCGCCGCAAGGGGCCTGGTAGGAATTTTTCCAACTTGGCGCAATTCCAGCCTTTTGGTTTTTTTGCCTACCTCGTAGCAAATGTCACAACTTCTTTGGTATTGGTGGTTAGGCATTGGCAGGGATTAATTGTTATGCAAATGAAGGGGGAAGGAAGCGCCATCACCTTCCCCCAAGGAAAAGGGTAGTCTGGTAGAGGACTCAGGGGGCGTTGCCCTGTCCGAAACCTAGGGAGCTGAGGGCCTCCGGCACGCCCCTGAGCGGTGACACCCATGGGATCCTAGTTGGCGTACTTCAACAGGACTCCCACGGCTGGTGGATAACCCTTCCCGGTCTCCATGCCGGGTAGTCAATAGGGGCCAATGCCTAAGGCCAATACCTTCCAATTCCTGTAAACAATAAAATTGTGGCCTTTTTATGCCCATTAACCTTAAATAATGTGTCCAGTGTCTTCATTTCACTGGGGGGAGGGGACTCGCCACACAACCTGTTTTCAGCTGGAACATGTACAGTTAGTACGAAACAAGGGTGTCTCTACACATACGCCAAAATGTTTGCCTCTGCTGTTGAGTAACTATGACAAGATTCACATTGGCACTTTCTTTATTGTAACTTTGGTGCCTGTTGAAAACTTTCCTCTTTCAGCATGCCTTTGAAGCAGAGGTTTTTCCCTAGTCTATCTGGTGGTGGAATAAAAATGCATGACTTTCTATCATTGCACCAGGAGCTTGGCTGGTGCTACTATTAGACAGAGTGAGGCAGCTTCCTCAGATGGAGATCAGAACTGTGTGTGCCACATGTTGTTCATGAACCCCTAGTGGCCAGCTATGCTCAGATGCAGTAGAAGACCCTCTTTCATAGCCATTGTTGAAGTAAGAGCCAGCTTCCAGAGGTGCAATCACACCCTTTGCTTCAGGTAACATAATGGCTTTGGATGGCCCTGACTGTGGACTTCTCTGCTCTTTTTTAATTGTTTTTGCTAGCAGGGATCACACTTCCAGATGTTACTAGCTGCTGCTTTTGGAAACAGCCCCACATGTCTCCTTCCATGTTTTGCTTCTGCCTTAGTAACCCTTTTGAAAGCATTCCTGGTCTCTCTTTGCCAATGCTTCAGTGAAAGGCAGCAGGGGACAGCAGAGAGCAAAGCATAGCATCAGCCAAGTCCAGGTTGCTAAGTGGACCTGGAAATAAATAAACAAGTTCAAAACACACACCCAAAAAAGGTATGAAAAGAAGCATTTAAGATAAATTAGAGCCTGGCTGCAGGAAATGAGAAAAATGGAGAAGGAGCAGTCCACCAACCAATGATGCTAAAAAGGCATTCAGAATGCAAATGCTATTGAGACAGGGACAGGGATAGAGAAAGACAGAAAGAGAGAGAGAGGAGAGAAAGAAAAGAAGAGTGTATGCTGATGAATATATCAAATGGCTTGCTAAACATGAGAAAGTTTTCATCATTTTGCAGATACAGAAAGTATAAAAGGTAAAGGTAAAGGGACCCCCAACCATGGTCCAGTTGTAGCCAACTCTGGGGTTGTGGCGCCCATCTCGCTTTACTGACCAAGGGAGCCAGCGTACAGCTTCTGGGTCATGTGGCCAGCATGACTAAACCGCTTCTGGCGAACCAGAGCAGCGCACGGAAATGCCCTTTACCTTCCCGCCGGAGCGGTACCTATTTATCTACTTGCACTTTGACGTGCTTTCGAACTGCTAGGTTGGCAGGAGCAGGGACCGAGCAACGGGAGCTCACCCGGTCACGGGGATTCGAACCGGCGACCTTCTGATTGGCATGTCCTAGGCTCTGTGGTTTAACCCACAGCACCACCCGCATCCCCCACAGAAAGTATACTTTTCTTTTTAAGCTGTGGAGAGAGAGAGAGAGAGAGAGAGAGAGAGAGAGAGAGAGAGAGAAGGAAAGAAAGAAAGAAAGAAAGAAAGAAAGAAAGAAAGAAAGAAAGAAAGAAAGAAAGAGAAAGAAAAAAAGAAAATAACCTAACAAAGCTCTGCTGGGGCAGGACTAAGGCCCATCTAGTCCAGCATCCTGCCCTCCCAGTGACCAACCAGATACCTATGGGAAGCCCACAAGCAGGACCTGAGCACAAAAGCACCCTCAGGGGTAGATCAATAGGTAAAGCATGAGACTTGTGATCTCAGAGTCATGGGTTCAAGCCCCACATTGGGCAAAAGATTCCTGCATCGCACTGGGTTGGACTAGATGATCCAGCATTACAATTCTATGATTCTTTGATTCTATGATCACGGATGTTGGCTTACTTTATTGATTATCTTCTGTATTATTGTATTGATACTGTGATTCTCTTTCCTTCTGTGGTTTCCAGCAACTGTCATTCACAAGCATACTGCCTCTGGTGGCAGAGGTGGAACATAAGCATTGCAGCTAGTAGACACAGATAGCCATAGCCTCCATGAATTGTCTAATCCACCTTCAAAGTTGATGGCCATCAGTACCTCTTGTGGAAGCAAATCCATATGTGAAAAGATAAATTTGTTTGTCTGCCTTTAATGTTCCAATATTCAGCTTCAACGGATGTCCCAGAGTTATGACTGCCAGGTATGAGCATTTGTACACATATTTGTTTGTTGAAAATTTGTTACCCAACCTATATATGTTTCTTAGGAAGTTATGCATCCAGCCAGCAAGTAAGATCCAAAACTACTTGGCTCAAATGGGAATAGACTGTAGTTCAGCATTATCCTGAGTCAGACCATTGGCCCATGTAGACCAGTATTATCTACATCAGGGTTCCCTAAAATTGGGTCTCCAGCTGTATGGACTCCCATCACCCCTAGCTAGCAGGACCAGCAGGACCAGCCTTCAGTGATGATGGGAGTTGTAGTCCAGAAACAGCTGGAGACCCAAGTTTGGGAAACCCTGCTCTAAAACAAATCTGGAAAGAAGACCTGGGGATTGGGTGGAGCAGGTGAACTGGTATAACATAAAAAACCAAAAAAACTTCTAAACTACTCCATCATTGGCACTTGACTTCTCTGAAATGTAACCTTATTAACCAATCACCCTCCCATCTCTGCTGGAGAGGATGTTCAAGACGTGGTGGATTTGTGAAAGACTATGGATGTTTTGGTTGAGAGTTTTCTATGAAAGAAGCCTTATTACTCAACATACAGTTCAAAGCACAGCACAGTTGACTACCTTCCAAGATGAACATATCAATTTAAAGTATAAGTAATTGATTATGTTCCTTTTTATAGCTGCATGACAACTTATAGCACAGAACTGGAAAACCCTGAAACATCTGCAACTTTTTCTATGGAGGCACAAAGGATAGTGATGCTAATAGAAAATATCACTAAACATGTGAAAGCTCTGAATAGCAACCCAAACTTTGTATAAATATGGTAACATTTTATAACTTTATTGAACTTTCTTAAAACACTACAACCTGGCATCCACCCGGATGTATTCTGCAGCTGTATTATGCACATAACCTGTATGGCCATCAATTAAGGCCAATGCAGAGTTTGCTTAGTTAAGATCAGATGAATTGCAACATCATCAAATGACTTTTCCTTAATTGTGCTAGGTGGAATTGGGTAATAACCAATTCTGGAAATCAACTCTTCAAAATCTTTTTGACAGTTATTATTTCCCAGAGCTAAATGTTGCCTTGGTCATGAACAAGAGACAATTAAGGGACTTGCATTTCTGGATAGACAACAGAAGGGACATTAAACTAAATAGGAACTCCAAATTTTGTCTGTGGTATTTTCTCTTAGAGCCAGTAATTTCATGAAACTCATGACTGTTTCCCTAAGAAATGCTTTTATTGAGCTGTAGTTTCCAGAGATGCCAGCTGCAGTCCTGGATGGTCACTATAACAAGGTCGCTTATAAAGACCCAGTCTGTATTTGTGGGAAATATTTGGTGGAATAAATTACTATCTGTTAATAATGTCTAATACCAATATGAAGGTCTACCAGGCTTGCGTGTTGAGCATGTTGCTTTATGGAAATGTGCCATGGGCAACTTATACCTGCCAAGAGCAACACCTCAATGCCTTCCACATGCTCTGTGTCAGGAAGATGTTGGGCATCACATTGCCATCATGTTCACACTCCTGTTTCAGCAACATCTAGGCTGGCTTGGTCATGTCCACAGAATGGAAGATAGCAGGATCACAAGGATGTGTTCTACGGGGAGCTGGCTTCAGGAACCAGGCCTGTTGGCAGACCAACTCTGCATTACAACGAAGAGTATGTGCTGTGAAGGCTGGCGACATCAAGCCTGTCATGTGGGAATCCTTGCAGACAACCACAGTGCCTGGAGACAGACAATCATGTCATGTATCCACAGCAGTGACCAGAGGATGAATGAGCACTGGGAGGAATGCAGAGAGAAGAAATGCCATGGTGCATCTGCAGCAGCAAAACTGGTCACCTTCATCTGCCCCAGCTGCAACAAAACATGTCTCTCCCATTTTGGTCTCTATAGCCACAGCAGGCGCTATAACCTTCCAATCCACAAAGGCACATTCTTCCATTGTCTTCCAACAGACAGATGCCAACCAATCTGTCCTCTTTATAGTGATCCAAGAGAGAGATTTCCAAAACCTTTGTTGACATATGGAAACAGGAATACCATGGTAGAAAGAATATTATTTCTTTTGAGTGACACTAATGGCTTTGTGACACATAAAGTGGAGCTTTTTGCGCTGGCTTCAAAAAAAGATTAGAAAGAGAGAAATAATGTTGCTGTAAATATGTGCTGTGTCAGGAAGATTTTGGGCATCACATGGCAGGCAGAGTCTAAAATAAAGATGTGCTCTCCCAATTCAAAGCATGTTGACATTTCTGTCTCAGTGATGTCTAGGTTGGCTTGGTCATATCTGCAGAATGGAATATGGCATACTCTCCAAGGACATGCTTCAAGCACTAGGCCTGTTGGCAGACCAACTCTGCATTACAAAGATGTATACAAGCATGACATGAAGGCAGACAACATTAACCCCACCCTATGGGAATCCATTGCAGACAACTGCAGTGTCTGGAGACAGACAGTCAGGTTTGTATACACAGCAGTGACCAGAGGAGGAATAACCACTGGGAGAAGAAGAAACACCATGGTGTATCTGTAGCAGCACATCCAGATACCTTCCAGCACTGAATTTGAGATGCACATGTTTCAGAGCAAGAAGCAGATATAAATACACATGTTGACTCAGGTAAATTATATTATAAGCCCTCTTTCTGAAGACACGATTGCTAGGAAGGATGTTGCTAAGATTTGTTGCCCTGGTGATGGCTAATTCTACCTGGTACACATCACTTGGAGGTATATATATACAGGTGTGTGCATTAATATGCACAGTGGACTAAAATTAGATTTGTGCCGCTGGTAAAATAATGTCAGACTAGATATCTCAGATGAATATTGACATGCAAATAGCATGATAGGAAGCAGAAGCTCTGCAATTTGAGAGGACTGGGAGCCATGAAATCTTATTTTAATAGAGGGTTACTCAGAGAATAGAAAGTATATATATATTTAAAAGAGTAATAATGCAGGAGGATGCAAAATCTTATTTAGATGTTTCTTCCAGACATTGAGATGTGGAGAAAAGGGACACCCCACTAACAGATAGCAGTTTTTCCTTCTCCATACTTTGCAGGTGCATCCACTTGTCAAATTTGATTTGAGAGAGTCATTGGCAAAGTGCTCTTTGGGTGGCCCTTTCCTATGTCAGTGGGCCTTCTGCACTGGCCTTTTTAAATACGAGATGCTACATTCTCTCATTGGGCAGCATGCATACAGTGGGGTCAGAGACCAAAGTGGTCAGAGCAATGAAAGTGGCTCTTGCTTTTGTACATAGGTTTCAATCCAGCCAGACAAAAACATCTAGCAAGAAAGAGGCACTATCACAAGATTAAAACACTCTGTAAGAACATAAGAAGAGTCTTCTGGGCTAGGTCAAGTTCAACCTCCTATTCTCACGGTGGCTAACAGATTCCTGTGGCAAACCTGCAAGCAGGTGGAGTGTGTGGCCTGGCAAAATCCCAGAGGCTCCCAGGAATGATTTCCCTTCCCAGCTATGGTAGCAACACTGAGCCAAAGCACTCTGATTAGTACTGGGCAGCCGGGTCTGTGATCTGCAGTTTCCCACAGTGGCCTAGGAGTTGAGCTACATCAAGGGGATTGTGGAGGACTAAAACCTGCTATTTCAGATTCAGCCACCTGGCACCAATTGAAGTGCCAGAAATAATTGTATAAAGGGCAGGACAGACATCGATAGTAGACCTAGCAGACTGCTTGAACATTTTTTCTCTACCCAGTTTCTCTATGCCATGCATAAACTTATACACTTATATTCTGCCACCTCTTGCTCACCTTTCTCTAAGCTAAAAACCCCTGAGAGCTGAAACTTTTCCTCATGAAGAAGTTGCCCCATCTCCTTGACCATTTGGGTTGCCCTTTTCTGAACATTTTCCAGCTCTACTTTAGGGGGGAAGCGGGGCACATTGATACACCAACAATATTTAAATATTGAGAAATGTTATTCGTGTCGCGACATCACTAAAACGTGTCTATACATGTGTGAGTACAACAGTTGCGACTGCGCCTCCCGCCAGTTAGCCGTTGGCGTTTGACGAGAGTAGGTTTGTTTTTAGCATGGCCAACTAAAAAATTATGTGAAATGTAAAAGTGTTCCAACACTGTTTTATGTCATTTAGTTAAGATTTAAAAATACCAAAGGTAAGTTATTCCACTCAGTAATCAGGATTACACATGATTTTTAAATAGGTTCAGTGGTTTTATTCATAATTGTTAGTTTTTTTGAAAATGTCCGTTGGGGCACTTTGATACACTAAGACACGGGGCACATTGATACATATAAAAGTGCCCCGCTAGTGTACAATAGTGCCCCAATATACAAGTTTGCATGAAATCTCTAAACTCATTAAATTTGAAAAGAAAAAAGACTGTTGTTTACTACGTGGCCAAAGTCATTTCTAAATATAATATGATCGATTATCAAGTGTCATATCTCAGGAAAAAACCAGGATCTTGTATGTTTGTCTTCCCCATTGTAGAAGATAAGGCAAGCGTTGATTTCAAGGATATTGTTTTGCCGTTGCCAAAACCAAATTTCCCAAATGGCACATCTGGAACATCATCTCTTTATACTTTTTCTATTCACTTAAGTGGATATAATGTGCAATAGAAGCTAAACGTTAAGTAATTATCTTACTTTTTATAAGCATTTTGTTTAAATTACTATTTTTTTGACTACCTAATGTGAGCTTTTATACTTTTTAAGTTTTTCCAAAGTTTTTTTTAAAAAAATGGATAGGTGTTTGAGGACAGATTAATATAAGTTTTGATGTTTTGTTAAGAAAACCTGTCATAAAGTCTATGATATGTGTGAAACACTGTTAGTTTTGATATGTAGTTTAGATTTTAAGTAACAAATTGTAAGGCTGATTATCATCTCTCACAATAAAAAAATTTCATTAATTTTTTTGCAAATAATTACCATTCTCATACAATTTACGCTTTGTATCAAAGTGCCCTGTGCAATGTATCAAAGTGCCCCGTAGGTGGGGCAGAATGATACAACCTCCCCTTTTTTTTACTGAAGTCATTATATTCTCGTCATCTTCTAATTTTAATGGTTCTTTTGATTGCTATTATAATATTGATTAGTTATGCCATGCATCAAGCCAAAATCTTTTATTATTTGACTCATTTTTGTTACATAAAATATTAGATTGATTTTTTCTGTATCAATCTGCCTCACTTCCCCCTATCCTTTATGAGGTGGGGTGACCAGAAGAGTACACAGTATTCCAGGTGAAGTTTTCCAGTGTTCCAAATGAAGACTCCATCTAGCTCAGTAGTGCTGACATTGACAAGCAATGGGTCTCCAGGGTTACAGGTAGATATCTTCCACAGACCTACCTGAGATGCCAGGGATTGAGCTCAGGATCTGTTGCATGCGAAGCCACAGCCATTCCCCTAGAAGAGAAATGTCCTTGTAACCAATATGGATTAGCTGGCAGAGTCTGCAGCAAGAGGAAGAAGGTGCAAAGCTAGGACCCAGAAAATCTGATGATTTAGCAGGGTAGCCACCCTGGTTGGACGAGTGGGGCTGGGTACCATATATAAAATCTGGCTGTAGAATGAGAACTTGTGTGCTGCTACTATGGCTAGATCAGGGCTGGGTGACAAAGACACGTTTGGGGGGGGGCAAGCTCATTGTAAACCTGCTCACATATCTAATTATTCCTTTTTGTAGGGAGGGTCCTGAGATTGATGTGTGTTTGGGTATGCTAAATATAGGAAAGGTGTATATCTGTATATGAATATAAAGACCCCCCACTAATTTTGATGGAACAGCAGAATTATAAAAATAAATATAAATATATCAAAACAAACATAGCTTTGGGGTTGGTAGAGCCCACTGTCTTAACGGGATGTGAATCTCCCCCTCCCTGATCAATAGATTGAAACTGTTGCTGAAATATTTGATCTTTGCTGTTATGGAGTCTCCAACCTGAGCTTTCCATGGAGCTGTCCAAAATGCCATTGAATCCTGGTCAGGTGCTGCTTCACTTCACCTTGATCCATTTGCCCAAAAATGAACAATCTACTTCAGAGGCTATTGCTCAAAAGAGAATAACACTCAGTTTAACCTACCTGGCAGTGGGTAGAGTTATGCCTGAACTTGCTGGCAAAAGAAACAGATAGAAATATCATAAATAAACATTTTCCTCCAGATTCTGTACAGCTGAAGGAGCTTTATAATTAGGAGTATTTTCAACATGGAACATAGCTTTGCTATACGCATATATCAGCTGTCAGACATCATAACAAAAGATACTTAAGGGCATTTGCAGAGGAGCGTTTAGGTGTACAGCCTTGGTAAACACATGCAAACACACACCCAAATTTGAAGGCTACATAACCCCTTTCAAACATTTCTGAGTACAATTTATCTGTGCTATTTGTCACTAATCCATACCAGACACACAAATATATAAATGTAATAACAGTCTGGCATCTGGTTTTGATCCATTACAAAAGACAAGACATAAAATGTGCACTTAGAGAGGCACGTTTCCATCAAATTTATGAGTCAAATGGATTATGATATTTCCTCCGAAAAACTTTCTAAGGCAGTTTTCAAAAGTAGTTTTAAATGGCTGTCAGTGAAATGTGAAAGCTGTCACTCTTATAAGAGGTCCAAACTAGTTTATTTTATAAAAATCATTTCTCCTGTGATCTCTCTTGATGTACCCTGCAGTCTCACATACAATAATTGGCAATGCAAGACAAGGGTGCTATTTCAATAGAACAAATATTTTATTGGGCATATTGTCACCCATCCGTTCTTAACCATAGATGTTAGAAGAAGGGTAGTCAACATGGTGGCCACAGATGTTGTTGCACCACAGCTACAGATGTTGGGGTGTAGCTCCCATCAGTCCCAGCCAGCATTGCGAATGATTATGGATTATAGGAGTTGCAGTCCAGCAATAAGGTTGTCCAGGGATAAGAAACACATTTTGTTGCAGCTGGGGCAGATGAAGATGTCTGGTTGTGCTGCTACAGATGTACCATAGCGTTCTTCTCTCTGCACTTCTCCCAGTGGTCATTCCTCCTCTAGTCACTGCTGTAAATACCATACATGACCTGTCTGTTTCAAGGCACGACATTCACCTGCAAGGGATTCCCACACAGTGGGGTTAATGTTGCCAGCCTTCATGTCACATTTGCAGACATCTTTGTAATGCAGTTTTGGTCTGCCAATATGTCTGGTGCCTGAAGCCAGATCCCTGTGGAGCACATCCTTGGGGATCCTGTAATTTTCCATTCTGTGGATATGACCAAGCCAGTATAGACGTCACTGGGACAGGAGTACAAACATGCTGGGAGTGTCAGCTTAGGAGAGCACATCTTTGTATGAAACTCTTTTGTTTCTTGTGATGCCAGCGAAATGCATATTGTGGCTATAGTTGTTTTTGTTGTTGTTGTTTTTTAAAGTAGTTGGGTCCCATAAAAAATGGAACACAAAAGTCAAATCAGCTTAATCCTGATGAAACCTCCCTATTTTTCAGATAATCACATGTTTGTCATTAATATCAGATATGCAGGCAACCAAGATGATTTTCTACATGTGGTCCTTCAGGGGTGCATCATTCTGCAGCCAGAGTAGCTCATTGCTCTTCTGGTCTGGGCTCTGCGATTTATGAATAAACAGGGCATGACTCATCACCGTTTTAACAGAACTGATTTACTCCTAACCTTTGCTTTTGACCTTGTATTTCCTTGAGGTTGCTAGCAACTGAAGCGCTTGGAATTGACCACCGCTATGTGACAGGAATAGCCAAAAACCCACAAAAGGATAGTGATAGCATGGGGCACTCAATCTTCTGTGATTTTTGCAAGCTGTGGGCTTGAAATCCAAAGTAATTGTTCCAGACTTTTAATGCACATTAGCAATCTGTTAGGAGATTGTCACATACATTTGTGGTTTCTGATGTTTGTCTGTCCCCAAATATTTGTTTAATGTAAATGCAGACCGTTTGGCACCGTTCAGCATATGTAATGGGTTTTTGCAATTTGCTGAAATCAATATTAGGAAGGTTGCCTTTCACCTCAATGCAAACCTCATCAGAAATCAGAAATTACTTTGCCTTTCCTGTTACCGCAACCAGAGAGCTTTCTTCACTGAATATCAGGATTAAAAATTTCTCGTTCTGCTTTGTCTATCAGCATGCAAAATAGGACATGTTCATCATTGCTGAAAGATGATTATTTTTTGACACTCCATATGAAATATTTTTTTCTTAAGTTGTTCTCACTCTCAGCTAAGCTTCATTTGCCCTCAGTGACATCACCATAGGCAAATACAATGAGCTATAGTCCCATGTTGTCAGCTAATTCTCTGTATGATTCCTGATCGCCTAGATCACCACTCTAACTAATCCAGGAAGCAATGGCCTCATGTCGTCCCCATTCTGAACTGAACTCATTTGTTGTATCCAAATCTGATTTGTGGTATTGTTCTGTGGCATCACACTACAGGTGGAAAGATCTGGTCAATTCCAGTTTATTCAACTCACTTCCTATTTTGGGAGGGAGGGGTTGTTCAAAAAGAAATCTGCATAAAATCCTGAAATTCCTCCTTCCCTGAGATTTTGAAGTGGTCCAAGGACTGCCTTTTAAGTTATAATAATAATAATAATAATAATAATTTATTATTTATACCCCGCCCATCTGGCTGGGTTATCACTTACCTTTCTTTCTTTTTAAAAGATAACAGCTTATGCATTTTAAAACCTTTTCCCCATTGTACCTTACAGGTTTAAAAGGAGCTTATAGCAGCTAGAAAGTGTGGCTGAAAGTACCCATTTTCAAAACTGGAGCCACAAATGGGGTGATGGTTCTGATATGCCTACCATGCATAGAGAAAGTTGGCTGCTGCATTAGCTGTATAGAGCTTTGCTAGGCATTCTAAGCCATTATCGACTATTTAAGGGACACAGGAAATACATTTTAAAGCACATCAGTAGCCCCGCTTGCTAGCTGCCCCGAGCAGCACTTAACTGTTTAAATGAAGCCTGCTAGTGACAGCTAGTGCCCATTGACATTGAAGGGTGGAATGCAGGGAGACAAAGAATAAAGTGAACTGGAATGGACTCATTCTAGTTCTGATTCAATCCTTCTCCCTGTTAAGTTATACAAGGGCAACACTAGGACTGAGGAAGAAGCTGTCAGGCAGAGCCAGTGGCGTAGCGTGGGTTGTCAGCACCCGGGGCAAGGCAAGTAATTTGCGTCCCCTAACCTGTGGATTTGTGCCCCCTAACCCGTGGATTTGCGCCCCCTAACCCTAACCCCCAGATGTTGTGCCCGGTGCGGCCGGCCCCCCCTGCACCCCCCATGCTACACCACTGGGCAGAGCCACCTCTTGTACTAGACAGAAGAAAAGAGGGTAGCAGGGACTGGTTGAGGACAGAATGTGCTTGGTGTGGGAGCACCCAATGTGCCCTTATGCACCAGCCTCCAATCAAAGATTCAGTTGAGTGCAGTTTTTCTGGTGGGATGCGTTCTGAGCCACACATCAGTCCAGGGTGTGTGCATCAGGTAGGCTTGCCCAATGAATTCCTCTCCTCTCCCTACATCAGATCGATTACAGCTGGATCCTTCATTGGTTGAGATCACTTATGCGACTAGTACAATAATGTGAAGTACTAAGCAGAGAGAAATGCTACAGAATTTTTTAAAAAAAAAATGGATGAGAGAAATAATGGTGCTCAACTAGAGCTGAAAAAAGTGAATATTCCTACCTCCAGGAGATTTAAAATTAAATTTTGGCAGAAGCTTCTACCTGCCAAATTAGATATTTTTGGCTAATATTTTATATTTGAAAATTTGTAAGGCAACAATTCCCATTTTCTCAGATATTTTCCCCATCCCAATAATAGCATAATGGACCAGATGTAGAAGACAACACCAAATACATAAAGCAAGGTGCAAGCATGGGAATGGTGTTCTTCAAGTTTTTGAAAATCTGCTACAGGAAAGAATTTCACTTTCTTTCAGCCCAAACTAAAACTATGTGGAGAAGCCCAAGCAAATACTGTAAGGCACACACTTTCATTTTGATCCCTGCTTCAGAGAGGCTCAGATTTTTAAAAGTTTAATTGCAATGCTGAGTCAAATCAAAGAAGTGCAGCTCTTGGACACTGTAATTCAGAGAGAGCGTCAGTGTCAGTATCCTAACTGTTGACCCCTTTTATGGCCTTCTCCAGTTCCATAGCATCATTAGCAGTAAAGTCAACAAGTATCATAAACTAGCTGTAAGAGTTAAGTGCCTCATTGTCACATAAATGTATTTAAACTTCAGACAGTGCCCTTGATTTGATTAAAGCTTTCACAGCTGTGCAGTTAAGAAAGGGAAGGTGCTGTATAAATGGGTTGGTCAAACCTAGTTGAAAATCCATATGTGCTGCTTCTTTTTGGCACTACACTGGCAGAATGAAGCAAAGGATGACGGAATTCCTTTTGGAATTCTCCCATTATTTCTAATGAACATTTTAAATTGTTAATTCTGCCCTTCTCCCAATTAACAATGCATCAGCAGCAACAAAAAAATCTAACTAATAACATTGCAATAAATTAAAAACATCATTTGGTTGTACACCATCATTGTATTTATTGCAAAACATTTCAACCCCCCCCCCCATCTCTCTATAAATTGATTAGGTTGATTTACACATATGTAGGTAAATTTTACCTCTCAAATTTTGGCCTGCATGTCCTTGTTTATCTAGAGCTTATTTGCATATGCAAGTACATAAATTGGCTCCTGCATACTTGATAACTAGATGCTGTATAAGTGAAGACTACATTGAAAAGCATTGCATTTGAGGTGATAATGAATGTTCTTCACACCCAAGGTGTCATACACATTGAAAGTCATTACTTGATGTTTAAGTCTTTGGGAGCTAAACATGCATGTGTGAATCAAGTCTAGGGAAAGTTGAATCTATCGATTTTGATTTCTCTCAGTCTCTCATTTTTCCAACCTTAAGGTCAATTCTCCACATTTCTGCATCCACAACATTTCACTGTCTTTTAATTGCACATTTTCTGGAATATACACATTTTGGGGTGCAAATTTGTAAGCACGCTTTCCCTTAACAGATACTTTTTTGCTCACTTTTTTGGCTGGAGAACTGCACAGCAAAATTCAGAGAAGTGCAAATTTCAAAGGCTGGCTGCACTTTGTTTCACAAGTGTGAATTGTGAATTTGTTTCACAAGTGTGAAGTGTGAATTGGGCAAGTTCATATTCAGCTCTAATCAGGCCTGATCCTCAGTGAAGATGACTACTGGTACCTATCTATATACAAGAAGAGCTTGGCTGCTGGATCAGGCCAAGGGTCCTTCAAGCTCAGTGTTCTGTTCCCACACTGGTCAACCAGTTGCCCATGGGAAGCTTAGAAGCATGGCATAGCCCGCTTCTGCGTGTTGGTGACTCTTTTATTATTTCTCCCATAGTGCTTACATAAGCCAGGTACTTTCCTTCAGCATCGTGCATATTTTCTGTTCATCAAAATGTATCTTCCCCTTCGTGAAAATTTATGCACACCATTTGAGTGCAAGCAAGGTTTCTCCATCCACATACTGTTCAGATGTCACTTTGCATCTTGTACTTCTAGTTAATTTGATGGAACCGTTAAGAGAAAAAGCTAAACTGACAAATTCCTACTTGCTGAAAATGCAGAATGCTGTTAATGGCTTACGGTTTGACATATCTGGCCAAACGACTCCCAGAACCTCTCAGAACTTCAAAGTCATAACAAAAATTATATTAAAAATTTAAAGTGCACCTCATGCATAACAAGCCAGTTGGCTGACTCAGCAGAACCCCAAAATTTGTCTGAAGCAATGAGCTGTCACCCCATGCAGATACGAACAGATTCCTTCACTTTTCTCTTTGTTAAGAACAGATTGCCCCATTAATTTGCCATAAAATTGAGAATCTTTAATAGCCTGCGGCAAGGAAATACCCTAACACCAAATGGTAGGAAGGAAATCTGTAGTTTGAGGGTTGCGCACATGGTTTTGTCCATAATAAGTTAAAAAGGAAGTGAAGAAAGAAAGAATTCTGGTGGGAAAACCTCTCTATTTTCAACAAAGTAAGAGCAGTTCTACTTGTTAGGCAGAATAATAGCGTAATAAAATAAGAAGAGCTTGCTGCAATATCTGTTCAAGCATCCTGTTCCCGCAGTAGCCACCCAGATACCTGTGGGAAACCCACAAGGAGCCCTGCCCCCTCCTGTGGTTACCAGCAACTGTTGTTCAGAAGCATTGCTGTCTCCAGTCACACACTGGTGGAGGAAGAGGAGTATGGGGCGAGCACACTGCCCCCAGCAGCGCGATCTCCAAGGTGCCATCGCGGCTGTCCCCTGCCCACACTGGGTGCCCCGCCCCAGTAGGCGGTGCACCACGCCCCCAGGATGCGTGCCACGCCCCTGCGGGCAGGAACACCCCCCCCAGCCTGCTCTCCTCCCCTGGTGCCGGAGCATGAAACTCTGCCACTGCAGTCACAGAGGCAAAGCATAGCAAATATGGCTAGCAACCACTGATAGCCTTCTCCAGTAATTTGTCCAATCCTCTTTTAAAGCCATCCAAGTTGGTGGCCCTCACTGTTTCCTGTGGAAGTGAGTTCTATTGTCTAAGCATGTGCTGTGTGAAAATAATGAGAAAAACAAGGAGAGAGAGAAAAACAATGGATTCTAGGGCTGCCAAGTGGATATGTATACTGTCTTAAAAGGTCATAGGACCTAGGACCCACGTACCTACAGGACTGCCTCTCCTGGTATGCCCCGCTGAGGACCTTAAGGTCCACAAATGGCAACATTTTGGAGGTCCCAGGTCCCAAGGTGGTTAGATTGGTCTCAACTAGGGCCAGGGCCTTTTCAGTACTGGCCCCGACTTGGTGGAACGCTCTGTCACAAGAGACTAGGGCCCTGCAGGACTTGACATCTTTCCGCAGGGCCTGCAAGACAGAGCTGTTCCTCCTGGCCTTTGGTTTGGACTCAGTCTGACCCTTATGTTTCCCTCCCCTTATGGTTTTGATCTATGGGCTACTTTTTAAATGAGGCTGCATTTTAAATTGCATTTTAACCTGTATTTTAAATTGTCCCCCCCCCATTACGTTTTTACTGTAATTTTACAGGTGTTAGCCGCCCTGAGCCCGGCTCTGGCCAGGGAGGGGAGGGTATAAATCAAATTATTATTATTATTATTATTATTATTATTATTATTATTATTATTAAGAAGGGTTAGGGTTGTGGCCAATGCTAGTCTTGCTCAGAGTAAGCTCATTGAAATTCATGACCGTAACTAACGTAAGTTCATCTATTTTAAAGACTTTACTCTGTGTAAAACTTAGTTGGAGACAGCCTATTAGATCTACAATTGTTCCTCAAAGTCAAATTCCAAATTTTGAAAATTGGGGGGGGGGAATCATAGCATTTGGAATGTGTTTTTGTTGCTGCTGTCAATTTTCAAATTTGCATAGTATTTCATTACTGATCTACAAATGTGCTATCCTGTCCTAATAAAAAGAGACCATAGATCCTGATGTGGTTGGGGCCATATGCTTTCTGACAGTACAATTCTTAATTTGTATGCCGAACACATAAAAGGATTGATTGTGTCAATTTCTAATGAGAAAAGGCTTCAGCCATCTAAATGTAATTTGCTAGAGAGTGGGTGAGAATTCAGATCTTTTTATTATTTACTTCTCATGATACTCAAGGAAGATCCAGTTTTATAATGCATTGTTCATTACAGCGTAGGATTCTGTAAAACTGGGGGGGGGGGATTATATCAGAGGCCTCAGGCTTTTTCTGAGCTCTGTTCCATGAATTAATACCTTAAACTTGTAATGTAGCTTTGTAAGCTTTTAATTTAATGACAATGATTATGAGTCATAAAAACCAAGATAGTGTTACATTGCATAGTTTGATGCACATGACAGTCACAAAATGTTTTCAAGAGTGGATGTTGGTGAGAATCCATGCACTTTAAGGAAAAATCAAGGGTGTGTGTGTGTGGCGAAACCAGACTTTGCTAAAGATCAAGAGTGGGGATCACTTTTTGACTTGCAAGTGTAAAAATTAACCTGTGGACAGAGTACCTCCCTCTGCACCCCCAGAAATACTTATCAAACCTTTTCCTACCTTTGGCATTTCACAAACATTTGGTGCAAATGTATTTAACACCTCGAAGCATTTACCTATGAGATTGCCTTACACTGCATGTGTCCACTTCAGTTGGTGGAATTGGCAGTAGTACAGCTGCCACATATTACCCACTCTGCATTTGCAAGAGTTCAGTCATTTAGTGTGGCAGCACCCGCACTTTGGAACTCTCTTCCTAGTGATATGAAGTTGGTGCCTTCACTGTACTCCTTTTGGTGCCTTCTAAAAACTTTCTTGCTTAAACAAGGCTACCCAGCTGAGGCAATTTTATATCTGTTTTAGCATTTTAGCTTTTATGTTTTAAAGCGCTGTTGTAATTCTCCCCTTGTTTTACCTTATTTTTGTAAACATCTAGGAGGTTTTCTCCAAAAATAAATGGTGTATAAATTTTATGAAATAAATATATAATAAAGAGGCTGAGCTATTAATAAGGAGGTCCCAGATTCAAATCCTACCTCTACCATGAGGTTACTAGGAAGCCTTAAGCAAGCCAGTCTTTCTCAGCCTTAGCTATCCTAACACTGACCTACCTTAGAGCAGGGGTGGCTAGCCAGTGGTTCTCCAGATGGTGAACCAACTCCTATCAATACTGGCCAGCATGGCCCAGTGATCAAGAACAATGGGGATGATGTGGCATCTGAAGAGCTACACATTCCTTATCCCTCTCCTTGAGGCTTGTTGCAAAGATGCTGGAGGCTGCTTCATTAGGGCAAATGGAGCACCGTCTCATCAACCTCAGTTTGCTTCAGCAACCTGCCTGTCCTAGGAGATGACACTGTCTCTCACCTTCTTCCTCCTTGGTCTCAGCTTTGCCTCTGTAGAATTCAGCCAGTTGGAGGATGGGGGCAAAACTAGAATTAGTTGGTTCTGTTTGCCGTTGGTTCTGGCTTTAGGGGCTTCTTATCTTTCACCCCACTAGTTGCAGTGGGCACCAGACACCACGCCAATCCTCCAATAAGCATATGTTCAGCCTTTTTCAGAAAGCTTTCCTTGATTTTCCTAACATATTTGGCCTGAGGTGGCACCTCCAACTTCATCACAAGATCAGACCAAAGGTCTGTTTTCTAGTTCAGCATTCTGTTTTCACAGTGGCTAACCATAAGCAGGACATGAGAGGACATGCACTCTCAGCAACTGGCATTCAGAGTCATATTTGCATTTTGCATTTTTGTTTTAGGAAACGTCACTGGTACCTCCATCTACCATTATCTAGAAGCAGTTCTTTAGTGCCCTGCTTAGAAATTGCTGAGGAATGTTTGCTTGTTTGTGCAACTGCTCTTTCCTGTGAGCTATCACAATTGCAGCTTGGAATACCTTCCCATAACTGGAGTAATGCCAGATTTGCCCTGTACACCATGACTGGCCAATGACATTGGGCCTTCCTGAACAGACTTCCTGTCTGAGCACATGACATATCACCAGAGCAACAAAATCTTCTCAGCTCTGAAACCCAGGTTTAATTTCTGACTCACACCTGACAGTTGCCTGCAGCTCAGCTTATATATATATATATATATATATATATATATATATATATATATATAATGAATCCGGGGGCATATATATATATATATATATATAATGCTTTAGTAGATTTTCACGGGTACAGGAATGCAGGTTTTGGTGTCCTCGGGTGTCTTCCCGTGTAAAAGATGGGGTGTCTAGGCGACGTTTCGACGAGGTCTCACTCGTCATCTTCAGGCTGGTGCTTTCGGCTTCTTGTTACTGGAACAGAGCAGGATCTCAGTGTTTGAGTTCCTATAAATACTGTTGAGGAGGTGTGTTGTATAGCCTCCAATGTTCTGGGCAGAGAGGAAGTTCCCAGGCTAGTGTGCCTTTTCTTCTTTTGTTCCTTAATTACTTGAGGGATATCTTGAGTGATTTCTTGAGTGATATCCTGAGTACCACTTAGGTGGGTCATTAGGTGTGGATTAGTTGCTAAGGCCTTTGTGTCTTGACCTCTTGAACTTTGTGAAGAGTTTTTCTGAGAAGATGGCTGTACTGAAATTAGTTGTGCTCTGGCTTGGCTTCGTGTATAGGGGCGAGCTGTGGTTTTGTGGCCTGTGCCAGCCAGATCTGTGTAGGGATTGCAGGGGGGTGCAGCATCCGGAGGTGCCACCATGGTTTGGCTACTGGATGGTGTCTGTAATTTATCTGTGGAGAGGGTCTGGGTTTGGATCTGGTGTGGTTGATTGGTGATGGCGTTCTGTGTGCCTCTGGCTCTGGTGTCAGTTTTTGTGGGGAGGGCTAATTTCCAGATGTCTGGCAAGCGGGATGTGTCGTCACGCTTGTTCATGTTGTGAGGGTGTTTTTCTATCTCGATGGCTTCCATGATTATTCTCTTGTGGTGATGTTCCATGTTAAAGAGCAATTTGGAATCTGCAAAATTAATTTCGTGTCCTGTTTCTTTCATGTGTTGGAAAAGAGAGGAAGTTTTTTCTTCTTTTTTGACGGCATTCTTGTGTTCTGCAATACGTGCATTTATTCGTCTGTTTGTTTGTCCAATGTACGTGGCTGGGCAGACTTTGCAGGGTATTTCATAGACCCCTTGGTTTTCCAACTGGATTTTATCCTTGGGGTTTCTGAGGATATTGGCTATTTTTTGGTTGGTGCAAAAGGCTGTTTTGATATTGTGTTTATGGAGGATTTTGCTAATTTTATCTGTAGTGCCCTTGATATAAGGAAGGAGGGCCATGCCATTGTTTTCTTCTGTGTCTTGGTTTTTGGGGGGTGTTTCTTTTTGGATTAGCTTCATAACCCTGTTTTGCTGGTATCCATTGGCAATTAACACATTTGAGAGATTCTGTAACTCAGTTGTCAGGTGGTCTTTGTCAGCCAGACGTTTGGTTCTGGAGATGAGAGTCTTGGCTACGGAGTTTATTTGTGCAGGGTGGTGGTGTGATTGTGCATGTAAGTAGCGGTTGGTGTGTGTTTTTTTCCGGTAGATAGTGTGTCCTAGGGAGCCATCAGGTTTTTTGTAGATTAGGACGTCAAGGAGGGGAAGTTGGTTGTTGGCTTCTATTTCCATAGTGAATTGTATTTTGGGGTGTAGGCTGTTGAGATGTGTGAGGAAGCTGTCCAGTTTTTCTTTCCCGTGTGGCCAAATTACAAAGGTGTCGTCAACATATCTGAGCCAAAGTTTGGGTTTGTGTTCTGACTTGTCTAAAGCATTGGTTTCAAAGTGTTCCATGTACAGGTTTGCGATGACCGGTGAGAGGGGTGATCCCATAGGTGCTCCTTCTATCTGTTTGTATCTTTGTCCATTGTGGATGAAGTACGTGTTGGTTAGGCAGTGGTTGGTCAGGTCCAAGATGTATTCGGGGGGATTGTATCACACCACCACCCTGCACAAATAAACTCCGTAGCCAAGACTCTCATCTCCAGAACCAAACGCCTGGCTGACAAAGACCACCTGACAACTGAGTTACAGAATCTCTCAAATGTGTTAATTGCCAATGGATACCAGCAAAACAGGGTTATGAAGCTAATCCAAAAAGAAACACCCCCCAAAAACCAAGACACAGAAGAAAACAATGGCATGGCCCTCCTTCCTTATATCAAGGGCACTACAGATAAAATTAGCAAAATCCTCCATAAACACAATATCAAAACAGCCTTTTGCACCAACCAAAAAATAGCCAATATCCTCAGAAACCCCAAGGATAAAATCCAGTTGGAAAACCAAGGGGTCTATGAAATACCCTGCAAAGTCTGCCCAGCCACGTACATTGGACAAACAAACAGACGAATAAATGCACGTATTGCAGAACACAAGAATGCCGTCAAAAAAGAAGAAAAAACTTCCTCTCTTTTCCAACACATGAAAGAAACAGGACACGAAATTAATTTTGCAGATTCCAAATTGCTCTTTAACATGGAACATCACCACAAGAGAATAATCATGGAAGCCATCGAGATAGAAAAACACCCTCACAACATGAACAAGCGTGACGACACATCCCGCTTGCCAGACATCTGGAAATTAGCCCTCCCCACAAAAACTGACACCAGAGCCAGAGGCACACAGAACGCCATCACCAATCAACCACACCAGATCCAAACCCAGACCCTCTCCACAGATAAATTACAGACACCATCCAGTAGCCAAACCATGGTGGCACCTCCGGATGCTGCACCCCCCTGCAATCCCTACACAGATCTGGCTGGCACAGGCCACAAAACCACAGCTCGCCCCTATACACGAAGCCAAGCCAGAGCACAACTAATTTCAGTACAGCCATCTTCTCAGAAAAACTCTTCACAAAGTTCAAGAGGTCAAGACACAAAGGCCTTAGCAACTAATCCACACCTAATGACCCACCTAAGTGGTACTCAGGATATCACTCAAGAAATCACTCAAGATATCCCTCAAGTAATTAAGGAACAAAAGAAGAAAAGGCACACTAGCCTGGGAACTTCCTCTCTGCCCAGAACATTGGAGGCTATACAACACACCTCCTCAACAGTATTTATAGGAACTCAAACACTGAGATCCTGCTCTGTTCCAGTAACAAGAAGCCGAAAGCACCAGCCTGAAGATGACGAGTGAGACCTCGTCGAAACGTCGCCTAGACACCCCATCTTTTACACGGGAAGACACCCGAGGACACCAAAACCTGCATATAATGCTTTAATATATATATATATATATATATATATATATATATATAATGCTTTATTATCCATAATTACATGGTTTTCAGGCTGTACACTCCTGTGCTCCTGGCAAAAAATCAAAGCCCTAGACAAGATCCAGTAAAAAGCTGAAAGTTTATTCTTTGGAGGAAAATAAATACCTGTACAAATAAATTAATTCTCTAATAATCATAATTCCTCAGGTTTCAGGGCTGAACCCTATCTCAAATAGCTAGAAATATTTTTCGGAGGGGGAATAAATCCCCTCAGCCTTGACAATACAGCGGGTTCATGCTAGTTTTAAAAGGAGAAATGAAAGCGCCGGAAAGCCTGGCTGTTGTGTCAGGCGACACAGGGGGGAAAGAGAAGCACTTTGCTTCTCAGAGCCACTCTTTCCCCCTCAGCCGTGAGTGAGCCTGGTGCATGGAGCTTCATGAGGTACCCTGGAGTTCAGCAGGCTGAGAAAGGAAAGCCTTTCTCTGCAGCCTCAGAAGCAGCAGCAGTCTGCTTCCACCAGTGTCCTACAAACCTGAGCTCCTCCTCCTCCTCCTCCAGCTAAACCTCCTTCTGAAGCCGGCTTGCCTTCCTTCCTTGCCGCCAGCTCTGCGTTGCCTGCATGTTTGACAAACGGGGGACAGACGGACGAAAAGCTCCTTGCCTGCTCGCCCCGCTAGTTCAAACACAAAAAAAGAAATAAGAAAAGAGGGAGGCAAAGAACAAAACACATGGGGGGAAAGCCCCCTTAGCGCTCCATAAATTTGAGCAAGGGAAAGGCTCAAAACTGTAGGGGAAAGAGAGGTGGAGTAAGTCAGCTGCAAATAAAAGCAACATTAGGGAATGTAAGAGAATGGGCTGCTGGGGGGGGGGGAGAAGCTCTGCGGTGGCAATCCAGCTGCTGACAGCGGAGAGCACAGCAGCAATAGCAGCAGCAGCGGCCAAGTCCTGGGATCAGAGCCACCGGAGCTGGGAGCGATCCAGGAGCGCTCACAGCCGGCTGCTTCTCCATCATGGACTGGGCATGATGAAGCAGGTGGGAGCCAGAGCTGGAGGAGCCACCCCCTCCCCCCCAAAAAATAACACCTTCGGTGAAAGAATCCGAGCACGGCTGGTGTGCCCCAAAGAGAAAAGGGGGAATAAAGGGGAGGGGTGAGCATGAGCATTGGGATGCCAAGGGCAGCGTGCTGCTGCCACATTTCCCCGGAGTCATTTAATGAAATCCGGGGGCATTCTGGGGACACAATTTGTCAGGGGACAGATCTGCAAATCCAGGGACTGTTCCCGGGATACGGGGACATCTGGTAACCCTAGTTTAGACATTACTGATGAGAGCAAGGAGTTCCAGGGGTGAAGAGTGCACAAATTATTGCAGATATTAATATTGCGCTGCTTGAAACAACTGGATGCAAGAAAACTGACTCCTTTTGGAAATGAAGTATTTTCCAGACTCATTAGATATTATTCAGATCTTTACTTACAGAACTTTCTTCAAAACATAACAAAAATATCAAAGATACAGCCAAGCAATTCCATAAAACATATGCTTATCCAAGCATAGGCTTAGCATCTTCTTAGAAATAAAGTAAGTCATAATCAGAGCTGAGAAACATAGCTCTCTCACTCTCTCCAGTTTTCCTGCATTACAGCCCCAAAGCTGTGTGCTCCTTCAGAGCCATTTACACATCCTTACTGCACGGAGCCTAGGAACAAAGAAAATAAAGGCAACTATAGTTTGAATGGTTATTTGCAATTCAATAGCCTCCCATGTGATCTAAGGTTAAACACTCATATGTTAGCTAGCAGAAAACAACAAAAGTTAATTATCAACCTATTTAGGAACTCACAGACCATTTCTTGCTCTTAATTTAGCTTCAATGGAATCTCCCCATGTTAAACCTTTTCACCAATACACAGGCATTCCCATTTCAGTGTCAATTAAACAAATTTTACTTAACACAAATTTGCCCCACCTTTTTGCACACTGAAAATGAATTGCAAAATGCAGAGAAGTGTGCAATCTGACCATGAGTTGTGCTCCAGTCCACAAGTTCAGGGGCATCAGATTGGATTGGTCTCTTGGAAATATCTGTTTAAATCAGACTGAATAGCTATTATCGAGACACAGAAGTCAGGGCTATCCTCCGTTACCTCTTGGCAGGGAATAATATTTACTGAATCTCAAATGTTCACAGGTGACAGCAGTAAGGTCAGTTGGCTAATAGTAAGCAGGCAAGGTGGTAAGTGAGTATGGCAGTTCAGGGGGATAACCTAATGGACCCCCCAGCTAGTGATGATTTGCCCAGATTGGGATATTTTAGCTACACAGGACTGGCACATCATGTTTCTTGGCTGAGCTGATGTTGTTAATGATCCAACTCACACTTATTCCCTCCTCCAACACATAGTTGCCAGTTTGAAGGAAGCTGCCTTATACAGTCAAACAATTGTTCCAACAAGCTCAGTATTATCTACTAATTGGCAGAGGCTCTTTGGGATTTTAGATGGATCTCTCCCAGTCTACCTGGAGATGCTGGGGAATGGGACTTGGGGCCTTCTGCCTGCATACAAAGCAGATTTCCTACCACTGAGTAACAGCCCTTTCTGCATGGCAAGGGACTTGACCAGAAAGGTTACTTGCTCAATTGGGAAGTGCAAGAGCTGGTCTCCAAGCTAACAAAGCACACAAATTTAACTAGGCATATAAACGAAATTGGAGTGGCGGAAACTGTGCATGTGTGTGCAAAAAAAGAGAGATTGTAAAAGCAGTAAGATTTTATAAGTATCTGTGCAAAGAGTCTAAGCTGAGGGGGCTTTCACATTTATTAACCTGTCTCATGTTTAAAAGCCCAGGCTGGGAGAAGTCTGCAAATTTTTATAGCTTTCAAAGTAGTTGAGTGGAATTATGAAGAGGAAAGGTCAGGAATTTCTAACACCTTTATTACTCACTCACTTCAAGCACAAATGGGTGGACTGGCTGCATAGCAATTCACATTCATGCCTCCGTAGACCGCATTTCATCTTCTCCCCTCCACCTTCTGCCTAACCCCTTCAATGCACTTCATTTGTGGGGACTTCTTGCATTTGTCTTCATCTGTGGAGAGGGGTGATCTGGTTTCCCATCTATTCTCCCCCTTTCCAACTTCTCAACACATGGTAAAGGAGGCAAGAAATGTTGGCAGTATTTAATAGCCCTCCAAAATAAAAGGTAAAGGTAAAGGTACCCCTGCCCATACGGGCCAGTCTTGCCAGACTCTAGGGTTGTGCGCTCATCTCACTCTATAGGCCGGGAGCCAGCGCTGTCCGCAGACACTTCTGGGTCACGTGGCCAGCGTGACAAGCTGCATCTGGTGAGCCAGCGCAGCACACGGAACGCTGTTTACCTTCCTGCTAGTAAGCGGTCCCTATTTATCTACTTGCACCCGGGGGTGCTTTCGAACTGCTAGGTTGGCAGGTGCTGGGACCGAACGACGGGAGCGCACCCCGCTGCGGGGATTCGAACCGCCGACCATGCGATCGGCAAGTCCTAGGCGCTGAGGTTTTACCCACAGCGCCACCCGCGTCCCAGCCCTCCAAAATAGTAGACACTTAAAGCTGGGGATGGGAGAGATCTCTGTGCAATAGGTTATATTCTGCCTTAATAGGGATTCTCAAACTTTCTATTCCCAGGGCCTAATTGACTCTCCAGGCCACATTTGACAGGTGGGTGGGTCCAGTTTCCCAGCCCTGCTATGAGCCAATAAGGCTTTTTATTTTCTTTTAGGTAGCTCCTCCTACACCTCTCAAAGTAATTTTTACTCATCTCCTAATTTATTCTCCCCTTCTTCTTTCACACTAAATATTCTCCTTATTTGGCTAAATTGTCTGTTCCTTTAATCCTTCCTCCCACCACCTTTAACATTCACTTATCCCTGTTACAACGGTTTCCATCTCTTATAGTCTTCTCTTCCATCGCAGTTCAGTGTGTGTGTGTGTGTGTGTGTGTGTGTGTGTGTGTGTGTGTATTCACCCCTTTTAGCTATTTTCTTTCAATGCCTTCTCTGGTCCTTTCCCCTCAGAGAAGGGAGAACTCCCTCCTCCTTAAGTTTCTTTGTATTTACCCATCTTTACTCAGCATTTGGTGGGTTGGTGGTGGTGGTTTGGGTCCAGCCAAAAGGTTACAAGTATGACCAGAGGGTGGAGAAGGTCAATGAAGAGTTCTTGGGTGGGTTACAGCACTGAGGTCTTCCTGAAAGTGGACTGAAGCCTCCAGTGGCTCCCAGTCTTCCATTTGAAAAACATGATCTATGTATCTATGTTTCTGAAAAAAGATGGTATCAGGTCCAGAGGAAAGCCAGCAGGCCAGAAAGTAGGCACAAGACACACAACCCTAGCATATCTCAGTCTGCAGCTGTGTCTGCACCTGCATTTGCACAGATAGAGGAGCCCAACCAGAAACCAGCCTCTTTAGAAGATGGGGCAGAACACTGTTGGACCATTTACTCATTTGGTACCTGCTCAACTGGCAACTGATGGACCACCCATTGACCATCCATGGTGGTGTCACTGAAGTATAGCAGATAGCAGGTGAAAAGCTTTTTCATCAAAAAGTCGCTACAGTGCAACAGAATGAATGGCCTAGGGCCATGATTCAATGACACCTGGAGTTCAAGATCCTTGGTACCATAAAACAGGTTCATTCATACCAGAGATGAAGAACTTGTGATCCTCCAGATGTTGTTGCACTACAACATCTACCATTCTTGACTATTAGACATGCTGGGTGCGGATGATGGAAGCTGGAACTTGACACCAAGGATGGATGTTCCCCATCCTTGATTTGCAAGATTTAAAAATGTGACTTTATCAGCATCACTTTTTTGGAGGTGGGGGTGGGGGTGTCTTTTGGAGACTGCATGTCTTGAAAATGGAGTCAAGTGATTACAGAGCCAGGCTCTGCTTGTTTTTAATCATCTCTATAGTCCTAAAACAATCTTGAATAATTGCACAACTAAATATGAACATTGACCTTTGTACTTCCTAAAGCCCTAAATCAGTGAGTGAAAAAGTACAATTATTTGTCAACATTTGAATTCACGAAGTGAGAGCTTAAGCCATGACCCATTCCCCAATGGTGACATTTTCTAATGGACTATTGTGTGCCTGCCAATAAGAACTGGATGCCACAACTAGAGATCGTATTCAGACAATGCTTTGGTATGACGCAGTGCTAATTTATGTCCCCTCATTTTGGATACAAGGGCAATCTCATTTGTCAAGTAGCTTTCCCCCTTTATGTACCCTTGAGCCCTAGGAGCCTCACTTTAGTGATTCATTGTATTTTTATTGGGAAATGCATCCAAATGCATAAGTCACCCGTACATTGTGATTACTGCAATGCCTCCTTCATTGGCCTGAAAGACTGGCAAAGTGGTTTTCCACATTTCATCCCACCCCCAACATCATATAAATTTGCTTGTAAAGAAACATTTGCATGGTGCTAATATGGAAAACCTGACAAATGTTTAAAGAGTTGAAATCTAATGAGCATTAGCCATTAGCCCACACACTGTTGGTGACTCACAAATTCTCCTTGGTGAACAGCAGGCAGGGGCCTTTTGGGGGCTGGGCCAACCTGACCTGGATCTGGACCTCCAATTGAATCCCCCCCCCCCCTTTTATGTTCCTGCTGCAGATGCAGCTTGTTTTTAAGGGCTAGTATATTTTCCTCCAGCTTATGTGCAAAACACATGTGATATGAATTTGTTTATATGCTTAATGATGTTTCTTCAGTGACTCTAGGGTCATAGAGTCCAGCTTCATGCATCAGTTGATTTCTCTGTGATTCACTGTGGTACACTCTAATGATTGGCAGCTGAATGTGAGAACTGAAACTATGAGAAAGTAAGACTTTTCGTAAGACTTATCAGTAAGTATTGTAATCTCATAGGTGATAGTATGAGAAGAAGCTAAAAGGTTCTACAAGGAAATCTCTTTCATTCTCTTAGACAACAGTCCTCAGCATTGCTCAAAGCAAGGCCTATAACTTAGTTTTCTGTATTGGACGAACAGTGTACAAACTATTGGAAATTTCAGCTCAGATTCAAACTGTGATAGTTTAGACAGGGGACAGCTCAGTGGGAAAACATCTCACCAAGAGTTAAATATCTTCCCCATAATTTTTAGACATAATTAAAAATTGACAAAATTTTAGATTTACAAAAAAGAAACACACATACCAATAAATAACATTTAGAAAGGGACAAGATTAGATGTGGAAGCACAAGGTTTTCCCCCCCTAACAACAACTCCTTTCACTCCACTCCACTCTCCCTTTCTTCCTTCCCAAGGTGCCATTGGCCTCTGCCTGCCCCTCTGAGCTGTAAACTCTCCTCCTCCTCCTCACCCTTTCTCCAGCAGACATGATGAGCTGCCCAAGGGAAGATGCCAGAAGCAGCCATGGAAAGGCCATGGAGAGACAATGGGATTCTCCCTTGCCATCACCACAAGCACTATTTCCTCCATCTTTCTTAACTTGGCAGTGGCACTGGTAGGGAAAATAAGGACATTCTGGGATCAAATCCAAAGATGGTATGGCTTTTGTAATTCAGGGACTGTTCTTGGAAAATTGGACGCAGAGGGTATGATATGGGCTACCTGATCAAATAGACAGTTTTTGAGCTCAGGTAACATACAATTACTGATGGGTGAACTGCCTTTGTTAGGGTCGGAGCCTGGCTCAGGAAAATTGAGCTGTTTCCCCTCAAACCATAGGAGTTTGACTGGTGCTGAGATGGGGAAAGTATGGGACAGATAGGGAGTTGGGAAAGTGGGTTTGTTGGGAAAAGAGCTTGACTGTTTCTATAGCTTGGATTAATATCTGAGCTGAGAAATAGTTTTTGGGGACTACAATACCTCTCTTATATTTGATAAAAAATATTTTTGGTGACCGATATTTGTAATTCCAGAGGTGATATTGCTGCACAATCTAAACTAGACGGTGCAAGAACATTTCGGGGGGGGGGAGGGGATCATCAGGAGACAAGGGCAGGGAGGGAAGAATGTGGGCAAATGCCCTCAACATACACTTTGAAAGCTTGGGATCTTTTCCAAGTCAGAAATAAAGAGCACTTTAAAATTTAATTGTTTCACAGGTCACATCATTGGCTACTGGCATCAAAATTTAAGATGGCATTAAATGGGGGAGGGAGAAACCCCCAGGGATTCTAAAGTAGATGTGAAGTGATCCTATTTGCTCTCCCGCTCACAAAGATTTTATCTATTCAGATAAGGATGGACAAATAAATGACAAAGAAGAACATTGGGAGCAGGACGATTGTCTTTGCACTTCACGGAAGTCTCCAAATACCCATAAACTATTTGGCATGTCTCTCACCTTTATGTAGCTCATCAATGACAACGACCGAGTTTTGCACTTGGAAGCTAAAATACTTTTTTTAAAAGAAAGAAAGTAAAGGGAATGTGAGCAAATGTGGGGGGAATTATGGTTTGCAAATTTAAATGCCCTTGATGCTGAAATCCACCTGGAAGCAAGGCAACGCCTGTTTTCAGCTGCCTTTGAAAGCCCCCTTTTTCTAGTTGACTGTGGAAATTAGAATGCTTGCAAAAAGCCCATGTGCCATCAACTCAGAGCCCAAATGGTGCCATCCGAACCCCTCTGTCTGGTCCTCAGGACTCTCTGCAGGCTATGACACTTCCCTAAGACAGCCCTCTCACTGGCTTTGTTTCACACCCTCCATGGGTGTTTTTGCCTGACTGGAATGTGTCTTTGAATGCTGATATTGCCTCTTCCTTGCTTGATGGAGGATAGTGAGGGGTATGTGAGTATGTACCCTGCTGTACACACATACAATATTAAATTAATTGCTCTGCATACCCATAACTGGCATATGGCCCCTGGAAAGTAGCCTGGAAGTAAGGGGTGGATGCACCTTTCTTGGAGATTTTTAACAGACATTGGTTGGCCATCTGACATTGATGCTTTAGTTGAGATTCCTGTATTGCAGGAGGCTGGACCAGACGACCCTTGTTGTCCCTTCTATCTCTACAATTTTATAAAGTGCAGCCCTTGGGCTGAAAATTGCAGGGAGTAACCCTCGAAGACCCTATTGAAGGTCTTTTGTTTTGGTTCGTTGGCACCTGACCTCCAAACCCCATAGAACCCCAAAGAGGTTGTGAACCCTCTTTTGGGGGATTTGTTTCCATAATTTTAATATGTGCCTCAGTGTAAAGAGGAAAGAGGCTGGGAATGACAATGGGTAGAAATGGCTGAGGTTTTTTCCAGTTGTGTGCAGTGGTGAAGAGTGCTATGACAGGAGAGACATTTTGGGTCTCCAGAATAAAAGGGAAAATGGGAAGGAGTAGGAGAATGCATACACAGGTCCTGAGTGCCAATATCATTCTGCTTCTGTGTTGAGCCCTATTCGGAAATTAAGTGTTATATGTGCATGAATAGGGAGCAAGTCACTGCTAAGCAGCCATTCCTTCAACACAGTACATATTGACTAGCCCTCTTCCCTTGGCATCTAAGCTTTTGCACATATGCACAAAGATTTTCTCCTTGTAGACCAGAAGTAGACAATGAGGTGCCCTTCACTTATTGTTGGACTTCAACTCTCATCAGTGTTTGAAAAGGAAAAGATCCTGACTTCCTTTGTCTCCTCAGCCTGGTCCTCAGACCCTTGTCGGCATAAAAGAGTGCATGAGAAGAGTGTCCTTGCAGAGTATTTTCTGCTTTTATTCTTAAAAGTCTTTATCTGCAAAACAACCGATGAACTGTACACACATCAACACTACCAGCTTTCTTTAACTAACTGACTGACTGACTGACTGACTAACTAACTAACCAACCAACCCACCCACCCACAACCCACACTAACATTGATCACTCTATATATACAGGTATAATTAGGTGAAAGGTTGCATGAGTCATTGTAGGTCACTGACTCATGCTGACTTAGTTCTTTTACCATTAAAGAAACAGCGGCCAATTTTTAGCCGTGACAAACCCCAACCAGCATGGGCCAATGAGCAGGGATGATGAGAAATGCAGCCCAATAATGTATAGAGGACAGCACATTCGCTGTCTCTGCTGAATACTTTTGCATTGTATACACAGATCCCAGAGGTGAGTCTCATTAGGTACATACAATGCAGAGGTGAGACAATTTGATATGGTCCCACAGCCTTCTCACACATTGATAAGGACATGCGAGTGTATCTTCTGAATAGGGATTAGTCCTTGCATGTGTCAACATTTAGCTCTGCTGATGGAAGCCTCAAAATTTTGGGATCAATCCTATCATGAGTTTCAGGGGATCGCTACAGAAGGGGATGGAGGAAAAGGAATGAGAGTGTGAAAGAGTCCAGTTCACTTTTGGAATAGCTCCATTGGTCTGTCAGATTTAATACCCCAAATGAATTTGATCTAACAGGCTTAATTAGAAGGAAAGGGAAACAGCAAGAAACATAAAATTCTATCCCTCTTGGAGTACAGGGTGTACAGTTCATCCAAATACAGACCCTTAAAGTTCTGGTGCAGTAGTACTTTTTCATAGCCCCAAAATCCACAGCGCTGAATTTAATGACCTTTGCCTTGTGTTACAAGTAATGGTCCCTCTGTTATAATGAATAGCAATAGTGCTCACTATAATGCAGACACACGTGGTGGACCTGAGAGAACATTACTTTTCCATTGAGTAATTATCTCAGGGTAACTGCTGTATCGTTGACTGTCTGGCTGATGCCTTTGGACTGGACCAACTGTGGAATCCAAACTTGGGGAGAGAACTGTAGAATTCTGATGAAAAACCTTGTGAATATTCATCAGCATTTTGGTATGAATTTCTCCCAATAAATACTTTTTATATGCTGTTTTGGTTAATATACAGTTTTAGAGGGGGGGAAATCGTTTACTTTTCAACAAGGTATGAACAAAACACAAGGTTTTCCCTGTCAGCATTTCACTCCTCTGTTGCTGGATGCGTGATTGCTACATCATATGTCTGTGTTTACTTGTACTTGTACTGTACTTTTGTACTTCTTTTCTGTCTCTCTCTTGGAGCAGAAGTGAAAGGACACCATGACTGCTTTGTCCTGTATATATTATTTAATAAATACTTAGAATAAACACACCTATGCTCCATGTCGTTTCTGCTATACACTGCTGATAGAGTTTGCACATATCTTTTGATATGTGTCACTACAGTGCACCGGGACTGCAGACTGGAGAACGTCCCGGGGCTGCGCTTAATCAGGAAGATGCCCAGAGAGGTCTCATCCTGAGGGCTGCGTGTGCCCCCAGGTGTGTTCCAACATTCCCCACCCCCCACCAAAGTAGCAGATTAGGTTTTTGCCATAATCTGTTTTCGAATTAAGTGGGTTCCAGTCATCAGTGTATTCATTAGAATTTCTGGCAAAGGAGTACTATATTTCAACAAAGTAGCCTGCATCACATATGTTGTTCAAGGCATAAACCCTTTTTTGTCAGTTTTTCTGCAAGAAACAAAAACACCCTCCATTATTTAATTTAATGTAATGCATTTTTGTATGATGTTTTCACAAATACAATGTTTTCTATGCACACTTTTCCCGAATATATGTATTTCTGTAAACATTGTATAGTTGGACAACTGTATTGCATGCAGAAGGTTTTATGCCTGGCATTTCCATTTGGTGCTGGGAATGTACCCCCTGTGAAACCCTGAAGAGCAGCTGCCAATCAGAGGAGACAGTATTGAGCTGGATGGACCAATGGACCAACTCGATGTAAGGTAGTTAGTTTCCTATGTGCGTCATTCGAACATCATCAATGCCATTTGATCACATTAACATTTTCCCTATAAATTTAGCCCTGAAAACACAATAATTTACACACACACACACACTGAAGGGCAAAATGTAGGCACTTTGGATTCTTTGTAATTTGTTTTAAATATTTTGGCTCAGATGTCTGAAATACATCAGTTCTCCTTGCTTGTCACGCTTGACAGTTGTTTTGCATTTTATGTCTCAGTTATCCTCTTTCACATCCAGTGTGGGTAGTTTTAGGTGTGGGGAGGGGGGGCACAGTTTGGAAAAATCAACATTTTATACAACACATTCATGTCTATTTTTCTTTTGATTCCTTAGTAAACCTTGACAACATTGTCAACAATTACACAACATATAATTCTATTTCTTATAAGGACACTTTGAAAACTTACCTGTGAAGTGCGCTTGTTGAATATTATGATTAATTTGCCTGTCAGAAGCATTTTCCATGGTAGCATTTCATTCCTGAAACACTCTCATTTCTCCATATTTCCAAAGCCATTTTAGGTTTTTTAAAAGTTTTTTTTTTATCTTATCACCTGCTCTCTCTCTCTCTCTCTCTCTCTCTCTCTCTCTCTCTCTTAAAAAAAGTAAAAAGATGGTTTTAAGTTAATGAGAGAACATGTATGCAATCTCACGCATCTCTACTCAGAAGTAAGTACCATTTAGTTCAATGAGACTTACTTCCAGATCAGCATGTATTGGGAGTACAGCTGGAAAGCACCAACTGAAAGTCCTGGTTTGTAGAACAATTCTTAGGGTCTTCCATTATCTGGCTCACCTGCACTTTCAGTTACTGGATTGTGTTAAATGGCATTGGCAAGGTACATATCTATTCTGTGACCAGGGTGGAAGAACTCAAACCTGGGAGCTGAATCAGGTCTCTCTGCACGGTCCTCAAGAATCTCCCTAGGACACACCCATATCAAAGCCTTCTCTGCACATATTTTTGGCTCATTGGAATGTGTTCTTGAAATGTGATGGTGTCTCTTGCTCCCTTGGATGTGTGTATGCATGGGTGTAGAAAGCTCTGGCCAGAATGTAGTCTAGTTTGCAAATTTTAAAATTCACACCAGTCTGTTCATCCATTTTCCCCCTGGCTTTGCCCATCAGTGGTAACCTATAGGCCAATGTTGTCCTCTGGCTAAGGAAGTCACCTCATTCTATGCTGCACCATTGCTTCTTTTATACAGCAGTATTTGTGAATTCTCATATGCTTTCAACATATTGTGGTGGTGGGGGGGGGGGAGAGAACAGTAACACAAAGGATATTGCTTGAAGCTTGGAAACATCAAGGAGAGGGGTAGATTGGATAACATCATTTGCTTGCTTAACAGGCTTGTATCCAACTTTCCCACTATTTGTGCCCTTGCGGTGGTTTGCAAACATGCTTGAATAAAGATGTATAAAGAAAGTCTCCGCATGGGACGGCTACCCAGTGAAGTTCTTCCGCCATAAAACTGTGGGGATGGCGGATGCAGCCAGGGGCACACCCCTACCTCAGCATAAGACATGCCACAGTGTGTCTAGCCGCCATGCCCACTCTCTGACCGTTGCCTCCCTCGCAGAAAGCTTTGCTTAATGTTTCACTTGGCTGGAGCGTGATGAGTGAGGCAGACTTTCGAGTATCAGGGGAACCTTTGGGGGAAGCACCTGGTTTGAAGCGTGTATCACTTGTGCTAGAAATGTGCCCTTGCTGGAAATACGTTAAGTTCAGGGTGGTTTCACTACTGTTTCCAACTGTTTATTTCTGCTAATAAAAAGAGGCTCTGCAAAGCTAGCCAGCAGCTTGTTTGCTTGCTCCTGCACAGCTCACATGCATTCAACTCCCGTGTCGTCCTCCCTTATTTCTACAAAAACCAAAAGGGTCTGTCAAAGCTACAAGCAGCAGACCACTTATTTTGTGTCTCAAAGCTCTTAGGCCCATTACATTTATTTCCTCCACTAAGCTACCAAGGCAACAGCTGCCTCCACAGAAATACTGAAACTAATTTACATTGAGTCAGACCTTTGACCTTTTATTAGTGCCATTTACCAAAAAGTTGCAATCCAAACATGACCAGCCCTACCACTGTGCAAAGCATATCAGTCAGCTCTGGCAGTAGATGGTGGAGATGTGCAGCTGCAATGCCAGACCAGGGGATGTTTGGCATCCAACCCACCCCCCATGTGGGTGCTTAATTATTGTTTATGCATTAATAGCTCAATTCTTTTCTCTAAAGAGCTCAAGGTGGCCTATATGGCTCTCCTCCTCCTTATTTAATCCCCACAACAACTCTGTGAGGTTGGCTGAGGGGCAGTGATTGGTCCAATTTCACCCAGTGAACTTCATGTGCAAGTCGAGATTTGATCCCCAGTCTCCTAGGTCCTTGTTCAACACTCTAACCACGACACCACCCTGGTTCTCCAGGACAACAGGTGTGTGAAATCCATAGAACTATGGGCTATAGCATTCATTTTGGGTAGAAAGGCTCCTGGCCACTGCAGATGGGAGATGATCTTTGTTCCTGCTCAAAAGCAGTAGCATTGCTTACCCAATGCTAAAATGGCTTTTATTTATTAAATGAGTGGCCTATTTTTATTTCTCTTTTTTTTTGCATTTCACATGAGTTTCATGTGTGTAATTTAAAGATACAAAAAAGCCTAAACCATTACATTGCCAGTATAATTTCCTCCCTATAGTAATCATTTTTAAAGGCCCACAGGCAACAGCAGTAGGTGACTGTCATTCCTACTTCATTAAGTGAAAGAAAATAAACACCATTTATTTTGGAAATGTAATTGAATGCCTTTTTAGGGGAAAAAAAATTCTCATTATACCAGGCAGGAGATTGAACATAAGCTTTTAATGTTTCTTCTTCTTCTTCCTGCCTCTAATAAGTTAAATACATTGTTTGTAATCTGAAATTGTTTCAGGTACAATCAGCTAGGAACTACTTAAACAAGTTTTTTGCTTTTTTTTTTTTTGCAAGGCATAATTAGGAAACTATTACAGCAACCTTTTTTGTGCAGCTCACCTTGGTGGGCGTTTTAATCTCAGATGAGGCTGGTTTGGTCCCTCTGTGTTAAGACCTCAGTGATATTTTACACACTTTAAGTAAATGGTTGTAAAAACAATGAAAACGGTATCACACCAGGTCAGATTCTTATGTCATCTAGCTCAGCATTGTTTACACAAGGGGCAGGGAGACTCTTCTAGATCAAGGGCCACATTCTCTTGTGGGGAAGAATGTTTCAGGGACCACATACCATCTACTTGATAGGGTCAGAAACATAACTGAGTGCACCAGTGAATGTCACTCTTACCTTTGTGCACTGGTCTACTTTTCAGCCAGATGGAAATCAGAGAAGTATGCATCCTTCCTCCATCCAGGCAAGCAAGAAGCATTAGCCTAGTTCAAAGAGATATTCAAGCCAGGTGTGTGTGGTCTACACTCACTGGCAGCAGCTTTCCAGGGTTTCAGACAGGGATATTACCTGGGGATATCCGGGATTGAGCCAGGGCCCTTCTGCCTGCACACCAGATGCTCTACCACTGAACTATTATACCTCATGTTTTTGGGGTTTGTGCATGGTATGCAAATATTGGATTCCAGCCAGTACCTGTTCAACACTGTCTAAACGGACAGAAGCAATTCTCCAGAGGTTCTGGCAGGTGACATCCGCAGCCCTACCTGCAGACGCTGCTGGGGATTGAATCTGGGACCTTCTGAATGGACAATGGATTCTTGACTATTGAGCCATTGATCTTCCTTCACAAAAATAAAGCTGTGTTTTTTATTATGATTACTATTAAAGGGGCATTGGCAACTGGTATAAGAATAATTTAGAAGTGCTTCTCTGCAATGGACAACTAAAGCAATGAGGTTATTGATGCAACAACATTTTCTCTGTTAAGTTTTGTCGTCTACAACGTACAGTACAATATAAAGTTTCATTCATTGTCCAGCCCATCAGCAAGCATTCTGGTACAGTCACTTATGCACTGCTTTGCCAGATGCAATGCCATAGGAAGGTTATAAGAGGAGTAGATTCCAATTCCACTCTTAACTTTATGAGCCATGAGCTGTTTCTCATTGTACAACATGAACTCTGGGAGAGAGACATTTTATAAAGCCTCAAGTTACTTGGATTGCTTTTATCCACCCAAATCTATGCATGCTTGCTCAGAGATAAGGCTGCCTTTGCTTGATTTAAGAACGCCCCATTTACAATTCTGCCCTGTTTTTGTCACTTGCAGCACTGTTTCATTTCCACTGGAGTTCGCCTTCTGACCCAAACGACATTTTCCACTTTCCTGCCCATTGTGGTGAAATCATGTAACTATTATAATTTACATAATTATGTAAAAAATAAAATTTCCATTATGTTATTCCACCCCTTTATTCCAATCCAATGGAAACACAATGCAAATGGGCTAGGGGAGTAATCAATTATGCATTATTTGCATACTGGAAGCAGCAGCACAAAACAATTGTATTTGCCAGATAGATTTCCATTTCAGACATGGGCTGAATAAGTGAATGTCATCCATTTTTGCTCCCATTTCTGTTTTTGTTGAAATTATCCAATAGCCCTGCTCCCTGGTCAATATATATAGGATTCATGTCTACTCTAAGACCATCGACAGCACATTCCACCATTCTGAGTACTGAAGCAGATTGGACAAAGGCAGCTGGACCTTTACTTCATTGCTGGTAGTGGGACATTATAACCACTATGGCATTAAAAGCACTGCAATAAACCCCATGTCTGAATGCTGCCTAGGGGTGACCAAAGACATTTTGGAACCTGAGGCAAAGCACAGGATGCTGCCAGAAGTGGATTTGGGTCAATACAACTGGTCCCCCTGCACTGGGCGCCAAGCAGGACATTGCAGTTATGACATAGTACAAAACAGAAGGCAAAGGCGGGGGCATCAAATTTTGGCCTTGCACAGGGCTCTGCTGAAATTTGGAAGACCAAAGTCCACCTCTGATGGTGCCACCTATTCCAAGTTGGACTGGGAGTTGAATTTTACTTCACTGATTGTGATAGGACTTCACCCCTGCACTTGAGAGCAGCTGAATAGCTTAGGGGGTGCAGGTTTGGTGGTGTGGCACACACAGCTCTGGAAAATGGCTGAAAGGGGATCAGGAGCAATGATGAAGGAGATTACGTCACTGCCTTCTACTGCCAAGCAAAGAAACATGAAGTCATTTTCAGCCAAAGGCCAAATTTCCTTTCAAACTGCCCCTTGAGGGTTGCATGCCAGTGGTGGAAGGAGCAAGAGGCAAAAAAAAGGGCAGAGCAATGAGTGTAAATTTTACCTTTGTACAGTATGTTACTCTCAGCACACAGAGACTCACTCTTTCTTCTCTCCAGGCAAGCAAGGAGCATTATCGGAATACAAGGACTTGCTCCAGCCAGGCAAAAACACATAGGGTGTGGAACCCGTCTGGAGAAAGTGCTGTGGGCCCGTATTCATTCGCCAGGTTGCTGACCCCTGTCTTAGCCCCTATTGCCTGAAACACCTGCCTCACTCTGCCCTAATGGTAGGGCCAACCCTGGTTGTGACCTGAATGAGGAGAAGGTCAGGTTGAAGACTCATGGGGGTGGGGAAGGCATCAGCCCCCGTTGTGTTCCTTGTCACATGTGGTCCAACTAACCTGGTTTGCCTTTGAATAAGCTGAGGTTTCCTAAAGGGAAGTGGAGGTGGTGGGGCTTCTATCATTAAAACCAAAGAAAGATTGCAAACTGGCCCATAATTAATATCAACCCAGCTGCTTCTGCCCTTGTGCATCTCTTGAGGAATAGCGAGGGGGGGATTTTGAAAGCACTGTGAATTCTTGTGTGGGATCAGCACTGCTTGTTCCAAATCCTTGGGAGAAATCCTTACGGGCTTCTGCGCGTTCTTTCTTTCCTTTTCCTTTTTTCTTTTGCTTAATAGCATTATGCAGACTACACTTGCTGACCTATAGATTTATTCCTACAGTGTTCTCTTCCAATGCATAAGAATACATTCAGGCTCAATGCGGAAGGTGAGGAGTTGACGGAGCGAGAGAGACTCTGTATTAATTAGCTGGGTGCAAGAGTCATGATTAATCCCAGGGACTTGTTGGGAAATGAGTTGGAGTTGGAAATCAGTTCTGGCTCCTAGATAGCTTGCTTTATTGTTTTATTTTATTTTAAAATTATAAATACATTACCGGGAAGTGTCTCCCACCTCCATGTGATACATATTTCCTTAGACATGCACCTGAATAAAAGTATTCGGGTCAAACAGCACTTAGTTACCATCAGTGTTGCTTTTCCTGCATGAAATATATATTGTGCAGTTTTAGTCATATCTCGAATCATACCCCAAAGGCCACTCTTTGAATATGAAGGAAGCTGCCTTATACAAAATCAGAACATCTCCGCTGTATCAAACAGTTGGTCCCTTACCTTTCCCACCCTGATCTGGCCACAGTGATCCATGTGACGGTCACCTCCAGGCTTGACTACTGTAATTTGCTCTACGTGGGGATGCCCTTGAAGTTGTCCCAGAAACTCCAGCGGGTGCAGAATGTTGTGGTGAGGCTCCTTACGGGGTCCTCACCACAGGACCACATTCACCCAGTGCTTTTCCAGCTGCACTGGCTCCCGCTGGTTTAAGGTGTTGGTTTTGACCTTTAAAGCCCGTTGCGGCCTAGGCCCCTCGTACCTATGGGACTGCCTCTCTCAGTATGCCCCGCGGAGGACCATAAGGTCCATAAATAGCAATACTCTAGAGGTCCCAGGCCCTAAGGAAGTTAGATTAGCCTCAACCAGGGCCAGGGCTTTCTCAACATTGGCTCTGGCCTGGTGGAACGCTCTGTCTCATGAGACCAGGGCCCTGCGGGATCTGATTTCTTTCCGCAGGGCCTGTAAGATAGAGTTGTTCCACCTGGCCTTTGGCTTGGAATCATTGCGATCCCCTCCCCCTCTTTCCTTTTCCTTCTGTGATGGAACCCCTACTTGGGGACTTCCCTGGCTTTCTCTGGCCCACGTAGGACCAGCCTGGATAGTTGGCCTTGGTGAAGATTTGACGTTTTCTCCACCCAAACAGTTTTTGATCTGGGCTTCCACTGAAATGAGGCTGCATTTTAAGTTGTACTTTAATCCTGTTTTTAAGTTTTATTTGAATCAATTGTTTTCATACTTGATGTTAGCCACCCTGAGCCTGGTCTTGGCCGGGGAAGACGGAGTATAAAACAAACAAACAAACAAACAAACATTGGTCTGTCTAGCTCAGTATTGATAGTGACTCTCCAGGGTCTCAGGCATGATTTTCTCCCAGCCCTACCTGGAGATGTGAGGGATTGAACCAGGGACCTTCTGAATGCAAGGCAGATGCTCTACCACTGAGCTACAGTCCTTCCCCCTTCCATCTTCAAATCTATCAAATGACACAATCAACTACAGAGCACTCTGTAGGGCAAGGATTTACAGATTGCACAATGGAGCTCCCTTCCCATCCTCCCCCTGAGCCCCCACTCCTGGGGAGGACACAGAGCATGTACAGGGGAAGGAGAGGGGAGAAACTTCCATTTCACAATTGCAAATCCTTGAGCAAATGGAACAAGGACATTGGACAGCACACTGCCCAATGAATATTACTTCATTAATTTTGTGGTATGTAAGCCCTGCTGCTGTTTCGGGACCCTCCTTCACATTCTGCTGAGAGACACCTCAGGCAACTGCCCCCAGGTCTGATCTTAATGGCATCAATGTCCAGGGGTCTCCTCTGTTGCTAAGCTACACTTTATTACTTGTTTGTTTGTTTTTGTTTTTGGGTCCAGAAAGGCCAAACGTATGTTCTGTGCTGTTTTAATGCAGCAAAAAGTCTTTGATGTAACAATAATAGCAAGTGATTATCTTTCATCCTGATGAGAATGGAGGACTTGGGTTGGCAGGGCGGAGGGACTCAGATGTGGAACATCATGACAGCCCTAGAGGACTGCCCCTGATTAAAGCTATTTCCATATCAGCATTTGGGAGCGATCGCTTTCAAAATTAAACCATGGAGAAATGCTGCACTTGGGAGGCAGTTATTATCGCATCTAATAATAGCCATGGGCCTTGGTCATATTAATGATCTTGACAAGGAAAATAACACAAGTGATACAGCAAGATGCATTTATTTAAAGCTCAGGTGGTGGCCCTAACCTCATTTAATGTGGCCCCCATAGCCTTCGAAAGCTATTCCATTCTACCATCCCACCAGAGTTTATTCCTCCCTGTTCATTTCCTCTCACTGTTTTCCTGGTTTTTTTAAAAGACCCCTCCCTTTATGTTTAGTTCCAGGACAATTGGAAACCCCAACATTTCATTTCATTTTTTTTTAAATGATTTTATTATTTTTTAAAAATATTGTTTTCATTTATTGCATTTATATCCCGTCTTTTCTCCAAGGCTCTCAAAGTGGTGTCTGTAGTTCTTTCTCTCCTCCTTTAGGGACATGGGTGGCACTGTGGTCTAAACCACTGAGCCTCTTGGGCTTGCCAACTGGAAGGTCAGCGGTTCGAATCCCCACGATGGAGTGAGCTCCCATTGCTCTGTCCCAGCTCCTGCCAACCTGGCAGTTCGTAAAGCACATCAGTGCAAGTAGATAAATAGATACCACTGCAGCAAGAAGGTAAACAGCGTTTCCGTGTGCTCTGGCTTCTGGCACAGTGTTTCCATTGTGCCAGAAGTGGTTTAGTCCTGCTGGCCACATGAACCGGAAAGCTGTCTCTGGACAAACGCCGGCTCCCTCGGTCTGAAAACGAAATGAGTGTCACAATACCATAGTCACCTCTGACTGGACGTAATTGTCCAGGGGTCCTTTACCTTTCCTCCTTTAATCCCCACAATGATCCTGTGAGTGAGGTTAGGCTGAGAGCCAGTGATTAGCCCAAGAGAACTTCATGGCTGAGGGAATTTGTACCCTGGTCTCCAGGTTCTAGTTCAACAATCTAGCCATTCTACACAACATATGCTGTGCACAGGTAAGTTTCTAATGCCCAGGGCAGTTAAGTAATGCAATGAGCACACAGAAGTAAATGGTAGAACATTTGTATGCTGCACTCTAGAACCAGAAAATAATAATGTTAGCAAACATCTCCTTTCCCCAACTCTCCCCCCGCCCCAGCTATCTGAGAATAGATTGATGAATTCTGCTTTCTCTCTGTGTGTCCTCTGCTCTGTGTAAAACGCTAAAATAAGAAAGGAGTTGCTTTCACTTGTATTTCAGAACAGCAGCTGTACTGAGCTGTTATACCCAAAATCAAAACATCAAAACCAAAACCAGTGTACTTATTGGAGAGTAACCCAATCAAGCCCAGTGAGGCTTACTCCTGAACAGAATTCCCTCCATAAGGTGGGGAATTCTAATCTGTGGCAGTCACGTGCCACACTACCAAATCATTCAGACAACCACAGTGACCCTCAACAACCAAATGATGCAAGTGATATGTGCAAGGCACTGGTGTAAATGACAGGCTTTCATGGCACCTAAACAATGGCAGAGGTAGTGCTAGGTGGATCTCTCTTGTGAAGCTGTGTCAGAGGCATGGGCATAGCCAAGAGGGAAGGGCAGGGGGTAGCTGCCCCCCCAAATAAATAAAAAAATCAATAAAAATACTTAACTAACTGAGTTTCTGCCCGCCCCCCACAAACACTCCTCCCAGCAAAAATCCTGGCTACGCCCATGGTCACAGTTGGGGTGCAACTGCAGAAAATGGCTTTCCCCCAGGAGCCATTGACATACACTTAACTGGTGTGGGGCTTCCATGGACAATCTCATTAGAAAGGCAGACAGCCTCTCAGAGCGCACATTGTTGTTGCTACTATGCAAATATAGTTATGTCTATAGACAGAAACAGAATTACAGTGAAAATGACATTCTAAGACACATTGTTATGCTTTGCCTTAATTTCTTTTGCTTCCCTTTATCTGTTTATCTTCCTGTTCCCTCTTCTGTTCATGTTTTGCACTTTGCCCACCTAACCAAAACTCAGGTGTCCTTCATCTTGCAGCTTCCTTTATTCCCTTTGTTGGTTGTCCTTAGTGGCATCTGTGTAATGCTGTGTTTTTAATAATAATAATAATAATAATAATAATAATAATAATAATATAATAATAATAATAATAATAATAATAATAATAATAATTTTTCTTTATCCCCCGCCCTCCCCAGCCAAGGCTGGGCTCAGAGTGGCTTATAAGCAATAATAAAAACAAGTTGAATGATTACAACTTAAAAACAATATTGAAATACTGAAATATTAAAATATTAAAATTTAGCCTCATCGCAGGAGGAGAAGGAAAGGAAAAAAGAAAGAGAGGGAGGGAATCAAATTGGCTCCAAGCCAAAGGCCAGGTGGAACAACTCTGTGTCTTACAGGCCCTGCGGAAAGAAATCAGATCCTGCAGGGCCCTGGTCTCATGAGGCAGAGCGTTCCACCAGGCCGGAGCAAGAGCTGAAAAGGCCCTGGCTCTGGTTGAAACCAATCTAACTTCCTTAGGGCCTGGGACCACTAGGTAGTAATGACACATGTAGCATGTAAATTGATAAGATAAGCCTGAGAGATGGCAGGAAAAAAAGGCAAGGCAAATCTGAACTGGGAAAAGCCTGTGGATTTTGCTAATGGTTGCCTTAGTGGGATCTGCAATTTAACAGTACAGCTGAACAGCCTATCTTCCCCTGTTTTCTGTAAATATACACATATTCTTACCACCCAACCCCAAGAAATCCCTAAATATTTAGGCTGCATGAAATACAAGCCTCTGAGTGCAGTCCTATACATGTCCACCAAGAAGCAAGTTCTAGTTGATGTCAGTGGGGATTAATTCCGAAGCAAGTGGGCAGAGTGAGGGTTTGAAACTGGATCTGGATTCTTATCTCCCTCACCCATCACAGTCCAAATTTGACAGGTGAGTAGAGCCACCCAACTGTCAATCACCTGACATTATAATGACAATGTAGGTGTTGACAATCACCTGGTTGTGCATGGGTCTTTGGAGGCAGCGCCAATCAGCTGGTCAGCAATACCAGCAACCCCCCATTTGGCTGATGGGTTGGGGGATCCCCAGTTTGGGGGCATGAAACGGCTGAGCTAGCATGCAAACATACTCTGCACCACTGAGTTTCAGCCCTTCTGGTTTGAGTGGAAAGATGCAGAACTGTGTTCTTTATCACAGAAACATAGAACTGTAGAGTTGGAAGGGACCCAAAGGGTTATCTAGTTATTTAGCAGGAATCTCAGCTAAAGAGTCTCTGACAGATCCAAACTCTGTTTAAAAGCTTCCAATGAAGGGGAGTCTACCACTTTCTGATGTAGCTCATTACACTGTTGAACAGCTCTTATCATGAGAAAGTTCTTCCTTATGTTGAGTTGGAATCTCCTTGCTTGTACAGTGGTACCTCAGGTTACATACGCTTCAGGTTACAGACTCCGCTAACCCAGAAATAGTGCTTCAGGTTAAGAACTTTGCTTCAGGATGAGAACAGAAATCGTGCTCCAGCGGCGCGGAAGCAGCAGGAGGCCCCATTAGCTAAAGTGGTGCTTCAGGTTAAGAACAGTTTCAGGTTAAGAACGGACCTCCGGAACAAATTAAGTACTTAACCCGAGGTACCACTGTAATTTGAATCCGTTGGTTTGGCTCCTACCCTCTGGAACAGCAGAAAACAAGCAAGTGCCATCTTCCACATGACAGCCCTTCAGATGTTATTGTGTTTAATGATTTTGTATTAAGTTCTTATGTTTTACTGATTCCCACTTAGATTTTTATTGTTGTTGTTTCAAAGACAAAACACAGTTGCATATTGGCAAGCCTTCCAACAAATTCCAAAATAAACAAGTAAATAGATAAATAAAATTCTTTGTGGTTGCAGTTGCTTTCATTGAAAGATAGTGCACACTGCACAATGACAACCAGAGGTTATGTTTTACTGTTGATAGGAATTTGTTTTAATTTCCAGTAAAACACAGTGAATCCATAATGTCATCATATCACGTCAGGTGTATCATTGTGGTGACAATAATATTTGTCAGCAGAGCCAATTTGGCAGGGTAGGCAAATTAGCAGAAGGAAAAATGATATTGAGATAAACAGCAATGAAATGATACAAAAGTATTCACCCTGGGTGCTGAAAGTGTCCTGGATCTGGAGGTGCTTTTCAACACACATGAAGAGAGAGAAATACTAATAATTTCAGTTCACCTCTAATTGAGTCCCAGTGGACTTGTTCACCTTGACTGGAAAGATGCAGTGAATTCCTAATAAAACTAAAACAGAAATCCAGGTAGGTAGACCTGCTTCTAGAGCCATGAGTGTTCAAATCTATGGAAATTCTTATTGTGCAGATTTTAACATGGACCAGAATGAGAGCACATTGATACACATTGCTAAATTTTAGCATCACAAAGATGATGCAAAACCTCCCAGTGAGCTGGACAAAGAGAGACATGTAATTGATTAGAACTCTCCATTAAAATTCAAGGCTAAAAGTCCAAATTGGTCACATTGAATGCCAAGCTAATAAATGATTTTATGTCTGCACCACCTTAACAGTGTCTCCAGACCTCACGTAGTGTTCCCTTTGAAAGCTGATATGTATTCCAAAAGATGCCCAAACTGAATGGACTATTTCATTAGGCTGATGAGCTTCAAAGCAGTCAGGGGGCACCTTCCAAGTTTGAAGGCCACTGAGCATAAAATTAATTCTATTGCAACTGCAGGTAAGTAGCAGATAACCTGTTCCCTATGTGAAATACTTAATATGATGCTTTGTGTGAAAGGGCGGGGAAGCAATCTATGACTCTTCTATAGTTATTTACATTAGGAGACCAGAAATAAGGAGGCAAGACAAAAGTTTCGGGGCAAAACTAGAGCCACTTCATTGAATAACATGAGAACATAATGAATGCATAGGGGGTAAATAAAAACCATGTGTGAGAAGGAGCCCTGAACTCTTCAGGCTCTGAAGCCTGTTGACTACATGAGCCTACCCTGAAGGGAGTAAAGACATAGCTGTCAAACGTCCCTTATTTGGCAGGAAACTCCCTTATTACAGTGCCGTGTCCCGCTGCTGTCCCTTATTGATGATGTCCCTTAAATTTCCCGGGTTTCATGCTCGCCTGGCTCGGGAGGGAAGCATTGGCTCGGGGTCCTATGCAGCACGAGATAGAGAGCGCTGGTGCCATCGTCCTGGTGCAAGGAGTTCCATCGGCCCTTCCCCGCCCAAGGGGTGGGGAGGGAGAGAGACTCTTGTCCACGCCACCCATGAGCCCGGAGGCGGCAGCGGTGGTGGCAGCTGAGGAGGCGGCCTGAGGGAGGAGGAAGAGGAGGGGATGGGGAGGGACACAGAAGGGTGGCGCTTCAGCAGCCGCCACGGCACTGCAACCACCTCATGCCAGATTGGAAGCATCTGTCATTCCTACCAATGTATGTAACTCTTTACAATAGCAAAATCCCTTATTTTGGCTGCTGATCCCTTATTTTCGAGGCTGCTGGTCCCTTATTTTCAAATCTGTAAGTTGACAGCTATGAGTAAAGATGGCCCTAAATTCCAAGTCTTCCCATCTGTCACACCCTTAAAGTGAAGGAGGTCTTCCTGATTCAGAATCCTGCGGGGCTGCAAAACCCCAAGTCAGAGACACAGGTTAACTTCAGAAGTTATATATATACCCTGCCCCATGTGTCACAAAGCCTTATGTGCAAGTTTATTGCATCACTATTCACCTTAAACATGCTGCAGGTACTCACCATCTGTCTGAATCTCTTCCCTTTACCGCACACACCTTCCAAGTGACAAAGGCTATTAAACTAACCAGTCTAATTATCCAGCACCCACAGCTAACTGTTCCTTCCCAACAGTACAGTGTGGAATAGGCATGTTATTTTCACCATTTTCTACTTTATTGTGCACTTTTGTACACATATGTTTGTATGGATGACTACGCCACTCAATTTGGAGAAATGAAAATAAGTTTTGTGCATTCCCTCCTCCTCCCCCAGGGCAGTGCATATAAGGTAGGTTTGTACAGTAGTACCTCGAGTTACAAACACCTCAGATTACAAACTCCGCTAACCTGGAAGAGATACCTTGAGTTGAGAACTTTGCCCCAGGATGAGAATGGAAATCATGTGCCGGTGGTGCAGTGGCAGCAAAAGGCCCCATTAGTGAAAGCATGCCTCTCGTTAAGAACAGTTTCAGGTTAAGAACGGACCTCTGGAACAAATTAAGTTCGTAACTCGAGGAACCACTGTATTAAAGTTGGAACTGAACTGAATTTCTCCCCTCATCCCTAGATGTAAAGACAAGGTTTTAAGCTCTGGTGCACTGTTCAGTTTGCAGGAAGATGTGCTGAGAACTGCTCCCCTGCTCCTCAGCTAACTGTCTGTGCTGTCAGAAAGCTGGCCTTCCACCTCTCTGCCGACTTCCTCTCTGCTCCAAAGGTACTGTACTTTGGGCCTCGATGTCAGACAGTTACATTTTGGAGAGAGTCTGACTTAAACCCAGAGGCATTCTAAATTCAGGGGGAACCTCATCATTTCTCCCTCTCCTGAAATGTGATTCATGTCAACCTAATGCAATCACCTTTAATTGGGGAAGCCAGACTTTTGAACTCTGAAAGGCTAACGTGTTGCATGAAAGATACTATTTCCCTAACATGTAGAAGCAGGAATCTCTCCCAGGAGGAAAACAGCAAGGTGGATTCCTTTTATAATTATTCACGGCTCCTTACATTTCTGACAGTGGGGGGGGGGGGGAGGCAGCACACTGCAGTATCTCCTGTACACCTTGGTAAAAAAATAATCTCTTTCGAGTGGGTCTGTGGAAATAGATATTAAAAAGTAACACTCCTGCTATAAAGAAATGCAGCACACTGCAGACAGTATGCCACACTATTTGGTTGCTTGAAATGCATTTTGCATGATGTGCAATGGCTCTGTTGGGCCCCACAGGATGCAAATGTTGCTTAAGAAGACGCTGTGTGCACGTATTTTTAAAGGCAAATCAGAACTGAATGATCCCCATGCACGTTGCAGTAATCTAAGCCATTGTGATAAGGCAATCACAATTTAAACCATTGTGATAAGGTTGCTTCCTCTGCTGTGAGAGACAGATATCCTTGGAGGCTACAAAATGCTAACTTTGAAGGAGTGAGGGGAGAGAGGTTTAAAAGTGAGAGAGATTCCAGTCTAGGAAGGTTAGAAAATCTGGTGCTGCCAGTAGGGGGCGAGTTTGCCCTCAGCCCCTCTTCCTCTGCAAATATGACTCTGAGGTTTGCGCCTGGAGGGAAAAGGTTGCGGGGAGACAGGTGATGACCACCAGACAATGGACAGGGGTTTATGCCTGACACATTGATGAATGCAATGAAATTAGAGCACTGGTTTACTCTAGGTCAATTTAGTCTATACAGGGGTAGTAACCCTGAGGTCCTCCCTATGTTGTTCAAGACCAAATGCCATCAGCCTGCATGGTTGCATGGTCAGTTGTCAGGGATTGTGAGATGTCCAAAACACACCTGGAAGGCTACAGGTGCCACACCCCTCATTTAGACTGGCAAGCAGAGATTATGTTGGATTTTTGAAAGGGGCGTTTCCCAGCCCTGTCTGGAGATGCCAAGGATTGGATCAGGGACTTTCAAAACTCACCTTCGTACCCTCCAACATGTCAAAGTGAAAAAATCTAGACTCTGTCCTCTGGGGCCATGCTCCAGTGTGAGTTATGTGATTCGTGCAAGATCACAGCCCCCCCCAGTGCATTTTGGGTGTGAGATCATGGTGTGCTCATGCATGAAAAAAATGGGATGTCCTGGGACCGTTGATGCATCTTGTGGATCGTTTTCAGTTTAGTTGTCTTGATTATATGGGCAGGATTCTTGCGATGATGTAGTGACTTCTTTTTGTCTTAACCCTTGCCCAGCCTGTTTCCAGTTGTAAATTCAGTTCTTCACATTATCACTTTTAAAAATGTAATCAAGTCTATTCAGCAGCATTCTACTGCACATTTTAATGCACGTTTTTCTTAATATACACATGCTTATATGCCATTTTGCTGAATAGATGCTTTTGCAAATCAATTTCCCCCAGCATAGTTCATTTCTATATGTTATTTTCACTGATATTCATTCTTATGCACACTTTATACCAGTAGATGCATTTTTGTACATATGACTTAGGTGCACTGCATTGCAAAACTCAGAGTGGTGTGAATTTTGAAGGATTGCAATGTTTTGTTGCATGTTCTTTTTCAGAAAGTATGAACTAATAGATTTACATTTCCATGTGAACTGAATTGAAGTCCCTAGTTGCTTCTCAGAGCCATTCTTTTTGTTTTGCCTTTTTTGTCACAAAGCCCTGTCTTCACTGCCATGTTTTCGAGTGTATTGATATGAAACGGCAATCTTGAAATGTTTAAGATTCCTGGGAATAAAAGACCCAATTCATCTCACTAAAAACATCTACAACCAGAAAAGTCCTCCAAAACACTAATTAAGATCTCATTTCACTTGACAGTTGAGCCACATTCTTTGTCAGACTGGAGATTTTATTTGTTTTCTGTGCTATGTTGATTAAGAGGTCTTCACTTTGGTCAAACGTCACTGTTTTCCCCACGACTGACAGACAACAGAGATGACAACCATGGGAAGGGAACAGAATATACTGCATGCAATTTGTCGCTGCAGTCCTATTCGTTTACTCTCACAGGCACAAATCAATAGGTTTATAAGTGAATCTAGCTGGCTGCTAGAATATTACCCGAACTTCTACCAACAGATGAGTTTGATCATTCCACCATATTGGCATTCACTTTTGACACTTGTTATCTATTGTGCCCAGCTATAAGCATTTTCAAGGAACAAAATATTGGTCACTATTTTTTTTTAATTTTTAAAAAAGGTATGTATGATGAGATGGGGATAATGGAATTTAGAACTTTTTGTGGGATTTGTGGCATAAGTGTGTCTCTGCCACTTTCCTAGTTGGACCAACTCTGAACTCCACAAGAGGCCAGGAATAGATGTCACTGACCCTGAGTTCCACTTGGAATGCTGTGTAAAGTCCTGGTCACCTCACCTCAGAAAGGTTCTTGTAAGGTTGGGAAAAGGTTTAGAAAAAAGCAACCAAAATGATGAGGGGGTAGAACAAGTTCCCTATGAGTAACAGTTGCAGTATTTGGGGCATTTTAGTTTAAAGAAAAGGCAAGGAAGAGGCAACATGATAGTAGCTTATAAAATGATGCATAGCATGGAAAAGGGGGATAAAGAAAAAGCTACCACACCTCTCTCATAACATAACACTTCTTCCTTCCTTCCTTCCTTCCTTCCTTCCTTCCTTCCTTCCTTCCTTGATCACTTGTAGCCGAGTAAGATTGTCTTTCATGAACATTGTCTTAACAGTGAGGCTGTGACTGTGGAGGCTAATTCTGGATCCACACAACCTTCCATAGTAGGGACATTCTGGGCAGGAGTTGATCATGGTGCATATTTGCCAAACGTGCCTTCCTCTTTGCTCATTTCTCTATTTTGCCTTGAGTTCGTGCCAGTGGCGTAGCGTGGGGGGTGCAGGGGGGGCCGGCCGCACCGGGCGCAACATCTGGGGTTAGGGCAAATCCATGGGTTAGGGGGCGCAAATCCACAGGTTAGGGGGCACAAATCCACGAGTTAGGGGGCGCAAATTACTTGCCTTGCCCCGGGTGCTGACAACCCACGCTACGCCACTGGTTCGTGCTTCTTCAAAGTCCACCTTTGGTAAAGGCTATTTTCCAACTGGAGTGCTCGCAGGCCAGTGTTTCCTAGTTATCAGTGCTTATACTACATTTTAAAAATATATTTGCATTCAGAGCATCTTTAAACCAGTATTTTGCTTTCCATTCTTAAATTCAGAATAGAGTAGTTGCTTTGGAAGACAATAAGCAGGCATCTGAACAACATGACCAGTCCAGCAAAGTTGAAGATGAAGAATCATTGCTTCGACACTGGTGATCTTTGCTTCTTCCAGTACGCTGAATTAGTTTGCCTGTCTTTCCAAGTGATATGTAAAAAATATTTGTAGACACCATTGATGGAATCTTTCGAGGAGTTGGAGATGGCACTTATAAGTGGTCCATGTTTCACAAACATACAGTAAAGTTGGTAGTACAATAGCTTTGTAAATGAGCATTTTGGTTTCCTTGTGAATGTCCCGATCCTCAAACACTCTGTGCTTCAATTGGGAGAAAACTGCGCTTGTAGAGCTCATGTGATGCTGCAATTCGGCATCAATGTTGGCCCTTGTGGAAAGATAACTGCCCAGCTAGGGCTCCAATAAAGCTGGATGTTCGAAGATTCAGGACAGATAAAAAAGGAAGTACTTCTTCATGCAATGTAGAATTAAACAATGGAATGCAGTCCCACAGGTGGCACCAACTTGGATGGCTTTAAAGGGGGATTAGACAAATCCATTGAGGACAATATGATCCATGGCTACTGCTCTGTTTACAGATTTAGAGGCAGTAATGCTTCTGAATACCAGTTGCTGGAAACCAAGGGAGGGGAAAGAGCTCTTGTGCTCAGGCCCTGCTTGCAGGTTTTTCATGGGCATTGGTTGGCCAATGTGAGAACGGGAAGCTGGACTAGATGGGCTACTGGCCTGTCCCTATGTTCAGGGGAGATGGTGGGTCATTATATTCTGCCTCTTATCCATATGCATGATATGCATGAACTCTAAGGCACAGCTTGTCTTTTCACATACTTTAGAAACTCAGTTATCAGCTTCTGATGATGCATTGTAGGGTAAACAAGACAAACAATTGCATGATAAACGAACCCAGCATGTTGGAGGTGTGGAAATATAGGATACACAAGTAAATGCAAAATATAGGATGTGGGACACCTAGCTTGAAAGAAGGACATATGAAAACCATCTAGGGGTCTTACTACACCACAAACTTAACATGAGTCAACAGTGGGATGCAGAAAGAAGAAATTCTAGCAATTCTAGGCTGCATTAACTGCAAGTGATTTTAAGTTTCTTGAACTCTTTTAAAATGTTTCTTTTTTGTACAGTGGTACCTCTGGTTACGAACTTAATTCATTCCGGAGGTCCGTTCTTGACCTGAAACTGTAATTAACCTGAGGTACCACTTTAGCTCATGAGGCCTCCCACTGCTGCTGTGCCACCACCACACGATTTCTGTTCTCATCCTGAGGTAAAGTTCTTAACCTGAAGTACTACTTCTGGGTTAGCGGAGTCTGTAACCCGAAGTGTTCGTAACCTGAGGTGTTTGTAACCCGAGGTACCACTGTATATCTGTTTGATGCTCTGGACTCCTTCAAGATGAAGGACAGGCTATAAATTAATAAATATTAATGATAATAATTCTTGGCTTTATCTATTCCTGAAATTCTATGGTTAGAAGCAGCCTCTTCATTGTGAGTCTATATCACAACCATCATCATGTGCTAATAGTGAACTTGTTCTCTATGTGGATCCTTCTATAGTAAGATAGAGAGAGGTTCCTGCACAGGAATGACCTGGGGAAATACGGGGGGGGGGGGGCTTAGAAAAAACCTCTAAGGTGGAGGCATAAATTGACAATGAGCATGCTCAGTAGTCATGGAATGCTGAATGACAGGAGAAAAACAAGGGGGAGGAGGAATGGAATGGAATATCTTAGAAGAAAGTATGGCTGATTGGTTGAAACTATCAATCGAAACGCTCAGCAGTGCAACGTTTTGTTGCAGCTCCCACTTATAGCTATTATTCTTTACATGAAAACATTTCTGTCAAATGTGTGTGTGTTGGAAGGGGGAGATTCCTCAATCCTCATAACAATCAGAATAGACCCATTGAAATTATTATACACTATTACTGATTGAGGGACGCGGGTGGCGCTGTGGGTAAAAGCCTCAGCACCTAGGGCTTGCCAATCGAAAGGTCGGCGGTTCGAATCCCCGCGGCGGGGTGCGCTCCCGTTGCTCGGTCCCAGCGCCTGCCAACCTAGCAGTTCGAAAGCACCCCCGGGTGCAAGTAGATAAATAGGGACCGCTTTCTAGCGGGAAGGTAAACAGCGTTTCCGTGTGCGGCTCTGGCTTGCCAGAGCAGCGATGTCACGCTGGCCACGTGACCCGGAAGTGTCTCCGGACAGCGCTGGCCCCCGGCCTCTAGAGTGAGATGGGCGCACAACCCTAGAGTCTGTCAAGACTGGCCCATACGGGCAGGGGTACCTTTACCTTTTATTACTGATTGATAGACAGAATTCATTTCCATGGGTCAGTTCTGAGTATACAGAGGAGACACACTAAAATGAATGGATCAAAGGTAGACATGTTCATTGATTTCAATGGGTCTCTTCTGAGTAGGACTGAATAGGCTTCAATGGAGGGAAGGTTTCTGTGTAGGGATATTTCTCCATGTGTTGCCGACATCGGTGGAATTTTGACTTCAAAGCCAAGCAGGTAACAAGTCTCTGTGCCTAATGAAACCAATGGCCCATCTTTAACTAAAGTATCAGATGTGGAATGGAAGAATAATGCCTGCAACTGTTCTACATCCGCTTTGATATACTTCATTTTTGATCTTCACCACCTGCTGGATGCAGCACCGGCTTTGTTCCCATTTTCTGCCTCCTGCTGAGAGATATTTAAATCAACCAATATGCCAAAACCCTCAAAAAGTACAGCAAGCCAGGGAAAGGGGGTTCAGTTTGTGGCAAAGATGAAGGCAAACTTCGTTTGTCATCTCTTGAGATAAAAGCCAAAACTTTCTCATTAAGATTCAGACATATACAAAGTGATGGCAATGAAAGCATCACAACTGGCTATGGTGCACATTGTTTTCAGAAATTCTAGATTGCTTCCATAAAATATTTATATTATATATAACAAAAGGAGATTAAAAACAAATGTATGGGTTAATGTGAAAATGTATTATGAAAATGAGAGGAGGGAGCTAATTAATTAGAATGCTGGTACTCTGCCACCATGCCACGCTGATTGCAATCCCCCCCCCCACATTTGCATTTTCTTTTAAACAATTTGAGGGATGCATTTTAATGATGCAGGCAGTGTAAATCCTGCACATGGGAAACAGGGCAATACAAGTGTGAGGGGTAATATAATCAAGACCCAATGCCACTGGAGAATGAAAAGAAATAATAATAATAATAATAATAATAATAATAATAATAATAATAATTTATTATTTGTACCCTGCCTATCTGGCTGGGTTTCCCCAGCCACTCTGGGTGGCTTCCAACAAAGATTAAAAATACATTAAAATGTCACACATTAAAAACTTCCCTGAAAAATGGCCTTCAGATGTCTTCTAAATGTTAGGTAGTTGTTTATCTCTTTGACATCTGATGGGAGGGCGTTCCACCAGGCCCTCTGCCTGGTTCCCTGTAGCTTTGCTTCTCGCAATGAGGGAACCACCAGAAGGCCCTCGGTGCTGGACCTCAGCGTCCGGGCAGAACAATGGGGGTGGAGACACCCCTTCAGGTATACTGGGCCGAGGCCATTTAGGGTTTTCAAGGTCAGCACCAAAACTGTGAATTGTGCTTGGAAACGTACTGGGAGCAAATGTAGGTCTTTGAAGACCGGTGTTATGTGGTCTTGGCGGCCACCCCCAGTCGCCAGTCTAGCTGCCGCATTCTGGATTAGTTGTAGTTTCTGGGTCACCTTCAAATGTAGCCCCACGTAGAGCGCATTGCAGTAGTCCAAATGGTAGGTTGTAATATTCAGATTGATATGTCTTTTACTTTTAGGGTATCCTGCATGGTGTCTCACCCCCTAGATGCCCTCTCATCAGCCTCATCTTGCATGACCAGTGGTTGGTACAGTGGGAGCTCTAGTCCTCAACCATCTAGAGGGTGCCAGATTTCACATTTGACCATTTCATTTATCAGGTTCCTTTTTTCATAACCCAAAGCCCCAAACACTCAGGCCTTTCTTCAGAGTGGAAGCCCTTCAAATTCCTGTCTCTTTGTGCACCTTTTCAGTCTCTGCAGATTTGTTTTGAAACGTGGCGAGAAAATATGCACACAGTATTCCAAATGGTCTCTTTCTCCTCCTGCCTCTTTCATATATGACAAGGAACATCAGGTCTGGAGGGCAAATGCTTTTCCATGTGGCCCTCAGTCCTACCCTGCAGCTACACCCCTGACTGATCCTGCTATGCTTACACCCACACACCCACACCCCACATTTCAGCCAAGATCTCATAAGATGGGTCCCATCTTATAGTAGTGCATACAGTAATGCAAATCACAATAGAAGCAAAACTGCCACAGAACAAAAAAAGCAGGTAAATGCCACAATTAAAGAGCAGTGGCAATAAAACAGCAGCAAAACAACAATAATAAACAGCAGTACAGTGGTGCCCCGCAAGACGAATGCCTCGCAAGACGGAAAACCTGCTAGACGAAAGGGTTTTCCATTTTGGAGGTGCTTCGCAAAACGAATTTCCTATGGGCTTGCTTCCCAAGACGAAAATGTCTTGCGAGTTCCTGCATGGTTTTTTTCCTCCCCCCCCCCTTTTCCCAAGCCGCTAAGCCGCTTATCAGCTGATCCGCTAAGCCGCTTAACAGCTGATCCGCTAAGCCGCTAAGCCACTAAACAGCTGATCGCTAAGCCGCTTATCAGCTGATCCGCTAAGCCGCTAAGCCGCTTATGAGCTGATCCGCTAAGCCGCTAATAGCGCTAATCCGCTAAGCCGCTAATGGGCTTGCTTCGCAAGACAAAAAAACCGCAAGACGAAGAGACTCGCAGAATGGATTCTTTTCGTCTTGCGAGGCACCACTGTATTCAACTCAGCACAATATCATTAAAACAAACAGAACAACTGGCACATGATGAATTAGCAGCAGAAACATTATTCTTATCAAGAGAAAGCAATTTTTCAGAAAAGGGTCTTGATTAACATATGACAAAACTGGGAGGTTTATTTTCAATCCCTTTCCTGACAATCCCTAGTATGGTGGTTGCCTTTTTCTCAGCTGTCGTTCACCAGGTTGATATTTTCATTCAGCTAGCCACCACTACCCAAAATCCTCTCTTTGACTAATCACCTTCAATATGAACCCCTTATTGGCATACCTAGTTTGGATTTGATTTATTATATTTCTGTGCTGCTTTCCGTTCCAGTGAATCCCAAAACAGTTTACAAGCAATAAGCAGCAACAGCAGCAATAAATGTAATCAAGTATCACAGCTTTAGCACAAAACATCAAAATCACGATACCTGGGCCAGAGCAAGCTGGCCCTCCCAAGTCATATAATCCCATTAACAAATAATAAAACAATTAAAAGTAATTATAATCTATAAAAGAATATTAATCTTACTTATGTGCAATACTTATATTTTTATGATGAATTGTAATTGATTTTTTCCCAGTGTGTGTGTGTTTTGTAATTGCTACATACACCACTTAGGAACTTTGGTAATTAAGCAGTATAAAATAGCTGAATCAAATAAATTACAACAACTAAAAAGTAGGCTAAACAATGCATGTGAAATTGAAATGTGTTTTACTTTTATTGCTCCAATGTATACCACTTTATATTTATTTACACTTAACATTGCTTGTGATTTTGATGTCTAGCCGGGGGGGGGGGGGGGATAGAATTCTGGTCTTAAATTCCTCTGCTTGCCAGTTCAAGATACTTTGTGAGCTTTCACCCTAGAACTCATAAACATCTATTGACTGTTGGAAGATGCAAGGCAGATAAAAGAAAGTCCTTCTTCATGCAGGACATGGTTAAACTATGGCACTTGCTTCCACAGGAGGCAGTGATGGCCACCAACTTAGATGGCTTTAAAAGAGGACTAGACAAATTCATGGGGGGGGGGGGGAGCACGGTTTTCAAGGGCTACTAACCATGATAGCTATGCACTGGCTTGGTTCAGCAGGCTCTTCCAGTTTACTGAAGCTGCCTGTAGGGTTTCTTGTGGGTCCTGTGAGCAAAAATATTATGAATCAATCCCCTGTATCTTCACTTTGCATATTTTATACAGAGCAGATATGGAGAACCTCTGGCTCAGTGCCTGAATGGAGCCTCCCCCGTCCCTCTATCTGGCCCTCAAAACTCTCTGAGGCCACACTCCTTCTCTTCAAGTCGCAACTATGCTTTGCATCTTCCTTGAGGATTTTTGCCTGCACCAAATGCATCCCTGTACCTGCCGGTCTACAATCCAAATATAATGCATTCTCAGGAAATTGTTAGGTGAGTATTTCAACTGAGTCCTATGGGGAAAATTCTAATGTGTCCCTGACCACTGAATTTTGACCCCCCAAATGATGAAAAGACCTGGTAAGACCCAGGGAAAACATCTGAAACCTTGTGAAAGGCAAACAAGGAAGGAAAAGGGGAGGAGGCCTCTTATTTCTCCCCCCACCCCGTTTTCTGGCAAAATGGCTGCCATGGACCAGCAAAACATTAGGCAAATAAGACAATCCCCCAATTTCCCCTCCCCCCCGACTTCCCTCAGCTTCCTCTTCTCCTTTTGATTCTCTTTCTGCCTACCACTGAAATATGGCCCACAGAACCGTATTTATAAGGGAATGAGGTCCTCAGGTTGAAAAAGGTCCCCACCTGTGATCATGCCCATATCATTTTCCTCAGCTCTCAATTTCTTGAGTACAATGAAAATGAAGAGGAAGAGAAAAAGGGGGGAAAGGTGCCTTACACACCAACACCCCACTAACCTGCCTACAAAATATATCTATGCACAATTTGGCGGATTTAGTCCACCTTATAGGTCGCAAATTTCATCCACACGCACATTTGATGCTTGCAAATTTCATCCACTTCTGTGAATGAAGTTATAGCTGCTATACATTTCCCACCGCATTGCATTGAATGAGGGGAAATGATATTTGTTTTTAACAGATCTGATTAGGTCACAAATGACAAGCTGAATTGGAAAGGCACAAAATGGCTCAAAGTCAGCTTGGGCTGTTTTGCAAACAGATACAAGTTGAAACCTGTAGCCCATATACACATGTATGAGCTGCTGTCTGCATTGCGCAGGAGTGTGACTAGATGACCACCATGGTGCCTTCCAACACTATAATCAATGCCATTTAGGATAATTTACAACTTGCTTCAAATGCTATTTTTGCTAAGAACAAAAATTGTTTCTGGGAACTGGTAATCAACTGTCTTAATGAATATCATTTTCCTGGAAATTCTGAATTTTCATGTAATGGCGCATGGAATAGGGAGAAAAAGAAGATTATCACCCTATCGTCATTGTACCATGAAGGTTCTGCAGTAAAACATTCATATATGCAATTGTATTTCAAGCTACTTTTTATAATAGCATGGTTGGGAGGACTTTAGATATTATCTAGCCCACCAGCTTCCAAAATGGTATTTGATTCCCACAAGTAGGTTATGAGATGCTTGTGGGTTGATAGCTAGACTGTTAGCAGTGGGCATCCAAGCAAAAACTGACAAGAGAATATCACTCTATCCTTTATTATTTCAGCTCAGTCTACATGTGCAGCAGAACATGATGGTAAAGAGGGGGTAGACTGGACTGTACAATTGCAGTCTACAGGTGGGATGTTACATTTCTGAACACTTCACTACAGAAAATAAAAACAGCAAAAAACCACCAAACAGAAACCCACCACCATCAACAAAGACAGTAGAAAGCTGTCTGATTTAGAATCTTTCCTTTCTGATGAGCAACTTAAAAACAAAAACCAAACCAAACAACAACAACAACAGCACCACTTACAGGAAGGAGCTTCTATGAATATTTTTCAAAAATGGCACCCACCACTCACAAGCTAAAGTAATACATAAGAATAGTCCTGCTGCCTCAGACAGAATTGTACTCTGGTTTTGCCACCAATTTTTGGATCCTGCGCATCCCTGAAAGGATCCATAGCTCACTTGGTCTGGAGCTAGGGATGTGCAAATCTGTCAAGTTTGGTTTCTTCCAGTTTCTTATTTTTCCAGTTTTAAATTCCCACATCAATTTGTGATTATTATTTTTTAAGTCTTCATGAAAACCCACTAGCATTATATCACAATTTTCTCCCATTTCTGCAAAACAATTTCCCCTAATATATATTTTGTTTGTTATTTTCAATTATTTATTTATTCCTAATTTATATCCCACCCTTGGGGGCATCTCGTCCAACCCCCTGCAATGCAGGAATCTCAAGCAGAGCATGCATGACAGATGGCCAGCCAATTTCTGCTTTAAAATCTCCTCCTGAGGGAGATCATTCCATTGCCAAACAACTCTTACTGTGAAGTTCTTCCTAATGTTTAGTTGGAATCTCCTTTCTTGTAATTTGAATCTGTAGGTTATTGTCCTACCCTCTGGAACAGCAGAAATGATGCTTGCTCTATTTTCCATATGATAGCCCTTTAGATTTTTGAAGGTGGCTATCATATCTCCTTTCCGACTCCTCTTTTTCAGACTAAACATACCAAATTCCTTCAACCGTCCCCCATGAGGCTTGGTTTTTCAGACCTTTGATTAGGCAGAGCGGCTTCTGAGTAGTAGCACCCAGCCTGCTGAATGCCCTCCCATCAGATGTCAGGAGATTGTTTAACCTTTAGAAGACATCTGAAGGCAGCCTTATATAGGGAAGCTTTTTAATGTGTAATGCTTTATTAGGTTTTTTATATATTGTATGTTGGAAGCCGCCCAGAGTGGCTAGGGCAACCCAGCCAAATGAGTGGGATACGAATAATAACATCATCATCATCATCATCATCATCATCATCATCATCATTATCATCATCACCATCATCATCTTGGTTGCCCTCCTCCACACACTTTCCAGCTTGTCACTATTCTTCTAAAATTGTGGTCTCCCAGAACTGAACATAGTACTCTAGGTGTGGACTGACCAAGTAGGAATATAGTGGTACTATTATTTCCCTTGACAGGGTCACTAGACTCCTGTTGATCCTGCCTAAAATAATATTAGCTGTTTTTGCTGCTGCATCACACATTTTTGCTCACACTTACCACTTATCTATGCATTTTTTATTTTTTTATTTTACACCGTGGTTGGAGAACTGCAATATTTGCCCAAGTGTGGAATTTGAAGGGCAGCTGTGGTTTGGTCCTTGTGTTGTGTACGAAGGTGTGAATTAGGTAGGTTTGACTTTAAATGGGAATTGAATCAGATTTCTCCCTCATTCCTAGCTGAAACCTTTGTGTTGCAGCTTCCAAGGGATGTGACCCTTCCCTCACCAGCTGTCCAGATTTCTCTCAGCTAGGTTTTATTTATTTCTTTTCATCTTTATGGGGAAAAGCAGTGGAGTCACTTACTGGAAGTAGGGCTTTCAGTTACGACAATGAACATGTAAATAGAGTACTTATTAATTTTAAGTGGAGAAGACAGCTTTTGTAGTCTCATTCCAAGCGTAAATCAGAGGTTCTGGGTGAGTGTGCAAGGGTTTTTCTTTTTAAAGAACCATTAAAAATGCTTGTGAAGATGGATTATAAAAAAGGAAGATGAATTACTATTCCAAATATCTTCCCACAAGCAAACGTGTAGGTCTAGTGAGGAGTCATTCACACAACCAGCAGGATGCATAAGTACTGTACACAAGGAATTTGCATGTGGCAACCTTTAGCTTTTAGCCCATGGTGAATTGGTTGTTTGACCATGACTTACAAGGTCTAACTATATACTAAATTGTGAAATGCATCACTACAGGGTGCCTGTGTTGGTCCTTGCATGTTTCCATCTTGCTTCATGAGGTTTTCAGCATATAAAAACAATTACAGAAGCCAACTCTGACTCCTGTCAACCCTGGCTAACATAGCCTACATGGAAAGGAATTATAGTTCATCAACATGTTGGAGAAGGTTGGCTTATAGTCTTTCAAAGGGATCCCCCCTCCTCGAACACTACAGCATGTATGTCCAGCTTTGCCCCTGTTATGTAATGGAACATGAAGGTGGAATAAAGATGCCTACCTAGATAAGAGAGAATAATACCTTTGTCCGGTGCTGTTTTATTGGATAGAAAATTGCACTTCACAGGTAGGGAACAGAGTACAATTTCCAACAAAAGAAAGCCTCGCATTATAATGAACATTAATTATTCATGGAACGGCATGGCGCTTCCTGGAGCAAATCTCCAAAATGATATCCCATTTCATGTAACTGAACCATTTCAAACGCCTTCAAAGGCTCCTTTGGAAAGAGCTCATTAACTCCTTATCAGAAGACAAACTGGATTGTACTGCTGCAGCAGCAAATATGAAAGCCCCCAGAGCTCTCTGCAATGAACAAAAAGGAAGAAAGTCCCACTTCTTTTGGATTTATTAAAGCAATTGTGTAGGGCTAAACCATACAGTCCTTAGATCTAAGGGACTCAATGTGGGAAGCTCATATATTTCCATTGCCTTCCCCCCTCCCCTTACTAGGGGATAGCCCCTGTGAACTCACTTTTTCTTCTTCACCCCTCCTGTCCCCCCCCCCAATAAAACCTGTGTCTACCTGTAGTTAGCATGATGGGCTGCAGTTTCTTTTGAAAGTCCCTGTCGCCCCAGTGCAGGCTTCCATTTTTGTAGTAGGTTCCATTTAAGAACCCAAGAAGAGACAGATCACTGGACCAGCCCTATGGCTCATTTAGCCATTACTCTATTCTCACTTCCAAGGGCATTCTGGGAAAACCCTGAAATGGCTACTTCTATGAGCAGCTGCAGAGTCAATGCTTTTCCTCCACTTTCACCAGCAGGAAGAATTATTGTAAGAATTAAAAAAACCAGGGTGGGGTGATGACTCATAGATGATAGTGTGCTCCTTTACAAAATATTCATTCATTAATGAAACACAGAACAAACCACATATTCATGAAACAATGGGTTCTAGTATGTTCAGTGGGAATTCGTCCCAGGGAAGTATGCACAGGACTGCGGGTTTCATAAGGTTCTATGTAGCAAGCATTAATGTAATTCCGAAATGGGGGGGGGGGGATCATTGCAAACCCCCTCCAACCCCCCACCACAAAACTCTTGGCTGCTCTGTTGCCCCAGTTCTCCTTTAAGATAGATATGTTTTCTATTAATACCCATCTCTAACATGAATCTCACCAGAACAGACTTTACTGATGTCAGTGTTTGTTAATGCAAATAATAATAATAATAATGAAAATGAAAATGTTATCAAATGAAAATGCAGCAGCAGAAACCCATTTAGGATTTAATATGGATGTCTGTATCTTTCTGCCTTTTATTTTAAAATAGAACCCACACACTGAAGGCCAACAAGGAATGTGGGAGAATTGGTCTTGCTTGCCCTAGGTCTCATCTAATCAACCTTGGTTTCAATCTAATGAATCCTATACATTCCTGAAGTGACCTATCTTGAAAGAGGTTACTGTGTGGGTGTATGTGGCTGAAGAAATGATTGGAGACCTAAAACAGATAATAAAACTTGTAGGGTGGGGGAGAGAACTCTCCCATGAACTTATGTCCAATCTTACACTGTTTCCCCATGTCTTAAGCAACTCTGAATCTTCCAGATAGAAATTACTCATCTGAAGTAAAGATTTTGGCACCAATTTACTTTACTTCTTACTGTGTTGCCTTTATTTGCTAAGTTCTTCTCCCAGCTCAATTGGATTTTATCTGTTGGAGCCCTCCCCTCTTTCTATATCATTTAAGAAAAATAGATTGTTGACACTTTCATCCGTTTAAGCTCCTTATCTCAGGGTCTTTGTACAGACTGCACTTTTTGCCTACGGATTCCATTAAGAGACGCTGTTTCTTTTCACTCTAGTACATGTTGGTGAAAAGGCAGAGGAATGAGTGAATGCTTCATACGCTTTCAGAACAGGAAGTGTCCTAGGATGCAGTTGCAATCTGGCACAAGGGGAGCAGGGAGGCCCAGGATCCTCTCTTGGCCACTGGGTGAGGTTGGGCAAGTCACGCCCTCTCAGCCTTACCTTCCTCACCCAAATCATGGCTTTTGCCCTTGGATGCTAACCTCAAAATATAGTAACATTTTGATATGGGTGACATTAAAAAGCACAGAGAGACAAGTTGAACACTTTGTTATAGGAATGTATTATTATTATTATTATTATTATTATTATTATTATTATTATTATTTCTATACTGCTCTTCATCTGAGGATCACAGGGTGGTTTGCAGTATAAAAACACAAAAATCTTACCATAACACAGTTTAAATGGCCATAGATTGTTTAATTAGCCAAAGGCCTGGGTGAAAAGGAATGTTTTTGCCTTGCACCTAAAGATATGTAATGAAGGCTCAAGGCAAAATCTCCCTGGTGAGAGTGTTCCACAAGCAGTGAGCCACCACAGGAAAGGCCCAAGTGAGCAGCCTGGATGCCACATCAAGGAGAGAAGGGGGTGGGGCTGGATGCTACATCATTCTAGAAGGAAGAACAGTTTTGACAGGTTCTGCAAGATGGAGAAACAGAGGCTTGTCTTGCTCTGTACTGGACCCACAACTATGGCTTGAGGAAGTTAATGGGAAGGCAATATCTGTTGTGTTAATGCTATGAGACCTTCCATCATATGTTCAGGTCATACAGGTAAAGGTAATGGGACCCCTGACCATTAGGTCCAGTCGTGACTGACTCTGGGGTTGCGTTGCTCATCTCACTTTATTGGCCAAGGGAGCTGGCGTACAGCTTCCAGGTCATGTAGCCAGCATGACTAAGCAGCTTCTGGCAAACCAGAGCAGTGCACGGAAACGCTGTTTACCTTCCCACCGGAGTGGTACCTATTTATCTACTTGCACTGGCATGCTTTCAAACTGGTAGGTTGGCAGGAGCAGGGACCGAGCAACGGGAGCTCACCCTGTCGCAGGGATTCGAACCGCCAATCTTCTGATTGGCAAGTCCTAGGCTCTGCGGTTTAACCCACAGCGCCACCCACACCCCATTTCAGGTCATATATGTGTGTGTAAATAAAAACATACATTGTAAAGACACCACAGTCTCCATTGACCCTCATACTAAGAAAATCAAACCCTAGGTAAGTAGTACTGTAAGGGAAAGTCAAAAAGAACTTTGAAGAGAGTTCAAAGGGACACAGGAAATGTGGTGTACAGAAGACCCACTCCCGGACACCGCTCTGGAGAGGGTCCCAAGTCCTTCTGATTGAAGCTCGAAGCACAGCCCATGGACGGTGTGAGGCTGGTAGAGGCCCCTGGCATGCCAGGACTGCGTCTTCTCAGAATCGGGTTGCTTGGGAATGCAGCCCAAAGCTGGTGGTAAACTCCATCTAAGGCTAAATATGGGCACAAGACCAATAGTCAATAACCCTGTGTAAGTGCTGGAGCCCCTGAAAACTCTCACTGCACAGACATTGGGGTGCATGCAAATATACAGAGGCAATTGTGTTGTGCTAAAAGGTAAAGGTAAAGGTACCCCTGCCCGTACGGGCCAGTCTTGACAGACTCTAGGGTTGTGCGCCCATCTCACTCTATAGGCCGGGGGCCAGCGCTGTCCGGAGACACTTCCGGATCACGTGGCCAGCGTGACAAAGCTGCTCTGGCGAGCCAGAGCCGCACACGGAAACGCTGTTTACCTTCCCGCTAGTAAGCGGTCCCTATTTATCTACTTGCACCCGGGGGTGCTTTCGAACTGCTAGGTTGGCAGGCGCTGGGACCAAGCAGCGGGAGCGCACCCCACCGCGGGGATTCGAACCGCCGACCTTTCGATCGGCAAGTCCTAGGCGCTGAGGCTTTAACCCACAGCGCCACACGTGTCCCCCCCTGTGTTGTGCTAAGTTCCTGCAATTAAAAATTGTTGCATGTACCAAATTGTAAGAAAGAGGAGGTGAACAGAAAGAGTCAGATGTCACAAAGACTCCTTGGGAAGCTTGACAGGCAATGGGATTCTTCCCCCCCCCCATCTTTATTTTTCTCCACAATGGCAAGTAATTATCACAAAGGATGCTTAACTTTGGGGAAAGAAAGGAAGAAATGCTTTACAACATGCTGAAACAATTGTGACATGCTGAGGAGAAAATGAAGACATATGACATATGGGGATATGAAGAATGCAATATGCTTTGATAGACTTCATTGTCTGACAGTTAAATACACCAACTGTTTGACATAAATGGCAAGGCGCGTGGAGGTAGCAGAACAAGAAACCTGTCCTGTATTCCATGTGGGATTTCCTTATATAAATTGTACAGAATACTGTTTTTTAAAATGTTTTTAGCTATGAGCTAAGGACACACTTGTAGGGTTGAGAGTTTCAGCAGGGCTCATGCAAAATGTCCCTCTGTGACTAAGGCTACCTTCACACCATACATTTAAAGCACTATCATACTGCTATTAAAAGTCACGGCTTTCCCCAAAGATTTCTGGGAGCTGTAGTTTGTTAAGGGTGTTGAGAGTTCTTAAGAGACCCCTATTACATTCCCAGAATTGCAATGCGTGGCTTAACAGGCAATCCCTTTTTGCATTGAACTCTGGGAATTGTAGCAGAGGAAGAAGCCATGGTTCAGAGCCTTCCCAGTAAAACCCCTTGGAGTCAGGCTCTCCATTGAGACTCTCTGCAAGTCTCACTGGCCAGTTTTTTCTTGGCTTTAGAGTGATGAGGCAGAGTCATCCAATCTCAATGAGGCCTCTACTTTGTCATAGGCATCTGGTCCAATACTGTGGGGACAAGGATGCTGGACTAAGTAGGATGCTGGACTAGAGTAGATCAACCTTTGGTATGATCTAGCAGAACTCATTTTATGTTCTGGTGTTTTCTGCCTAGATCAGCTCTGTTCTCCTTGTCTAAGAACAAATGTGAGCAGAAAAGCTGACTGCAGCTTAAGGTCACCCGGACCCCAAAGGACGTGTCACTAGTGCTTTGAATTTTCTTCCTTTTATTACCCAAAGGAAGCATAAACTCTCAAACCAGAAGGAAAATGTTTTGGTTGGGTTCATGGTGCGGTTAGCATACAATTTGACTCATAGAAATGCCCACTTCTCTGTATTATTTGTGGCTTCCCTTCTCTCTCTCACGTACATAGTCTTGGAACAGTGCAAAGTCTTTATGTGCATAGGGTACATATGAGCTGTAGCAACTGCTTAGAATTTAAATGTTCTTCACAAATCTTTCAAGATCTATAGAAATACATCCTAAAGCGAAAGACTGCTCAGAGACCTTTTGTATCCCACTGTTACGCTGCTCCTTGTGGGATGGGTTAAATGTAAACTATCATTCTTTCCTTCTTAAAGCAGGCAAATGTGTGAGCTCTTTCTTGATTTATTGGATTCTTTTATGAACTCCATTCAATAGTAAGTTTGTTCACATATTACACTGAATCATGTGCTGAAAAGGTGCTGCCTGGTGTCAACAGGCAAGGACTTCTTCTGAAGACTGATTTTGTTGCAATGTGGAGCAAGTATTGTGAGCACCGGTAACCTTGCCATTTCTGTACACTGAGGTAGTCATATGAGGAAAATAATTATTCATTCAGGAGGGAGAGAGTTTTGTAAAGAATACAAACTTTCAGTTAATTCATGTTTTCCCCTTTTCAAAATTAGGGAGGCACAACACATTATGCACTCTTGATGTGGCTGTATGTTTGTCTGTGTTCCATGTGATTGTGTGTGGTGTTTTACCAATGTACTTGACTTCATTCAGATGCCAGTGTAACACTGCAAAAAAATAATCTTGGTGCAATGCTATGCTCAGTCACAACAGGACCAGTCAAAGTCATTATGCTGCCTCAGTCAAAGGACAGGATATACAGAAGCTGGCTAGACCAGCAGGCAATTCTTTCTTCAATAACTGAGGACATGCAGGGCAGGGTGTGGCGCAGACAGGCCTGTCCTCTCTGCTGATGTCTTACTCTGCCAAATGTTAAGACTGGCCTTGAATCGCACTGAGATGATGATGATGATGATGATGATGATGATGATGATGCACTGTTTTATCAATATGTGTGCTTCAGTAACTTGTGGGGCAAGGGAGATGGTGGAACTAAAATCTGCATCAAATTCATGTTCAAATTCCATAATTCATTGTGGTAACAAATGAGGCATGCAAGAAATATAACAGTGCAGTGTGCTTCAGGGTTCCAGTCAATCAACTATGCTCCTTTCTAGGATACACCATTCTCTTTCTCCTCTCACCTGATCTTTGGTTCCTCACCATCAGCAAATGGCCTGCTGGTAATCTAGGCCCACTGAGCATGCTCATTCCTCATTAGGCTGTTGCAGGAATTCCATCTTTTCCCTTAGTTTTCTTTGAAATAAAAATATTTTGCATTTCTGCAAAATATTGTGACTCCCTTGAACCCCATGCCCCTTGTCCTCAGGTCTTATGGATGACTGTTGCTGTCTAATAATAATAATAATAATAATAATAATAATAATAATAATAATAATAGAATTTATATACCACCGTACACCTGGAGGTCTTGGCAGTTCACAGAATAAAATCGAAATAGAAAACCACAAAATAAAAACAACAACCCAATAACACCCCCAAGCTATCAGGACCAGCCTTCAGCAAATTGTGGTTGCTGTTAGAAGGCTTTCCTAGGAAATTCAAGGGGAGTTGGAATGCCAGGAGGCAGAACAAACTCAGGAGACAACAAAGGAATGGAACTGGGGGGAAATTGCTCTTTCTAAACTGTATGTATTGAAATCTTGGATAATGCTCCAGCAAATATTTCACTGGTAACCTTTACTGCTTTGACAATGCTTGACAATTTATTGCTGAAAGAATAAGGCTTCTACGCAACTGTCAAGCAATTTTTCTACCTGGATTGCACTGCTTAAATATGTATTGTCTTAGGTGCTTTATGCTGACCCAGTCAGGATTTTTCCTGTGCTCAAAAGCTTTGCTGGCTCTTCTGTATGCCTCTCCCCCTCTCCTTGAACCTGCCTATGGTTGTCTGCAAAGTAGCTTTATTTTACATTTTGTCTTGCAAGTCACTCTGCTCCACATTTGTGTGTGTGTGTGCACAAGCATGAGGAATGACACCTAGAATTCCCAGTGGGCTTCCTTCTTTGCTTCAAGGGAAATTTACTGTGCAAACTTCCATGTATGTGTTTAAGCAGCATCGTGTAAGGTTTGTAAGAGAGGCAGACTTAGGCCATTCACACCATGTGTTTAAAGCACTATGGCACAACTTTAAAGAGTCATGGCTCCCCTCTCCCAAAGAATTCTGGGAGCTGTAGCTTGTGTTGAGTGCTCAGAATTAACAGAAAGCCCCTATTCCCCTCACAGAGTTATAATACCCAGAATGGTTAAACAGGGAACTCCACAAACAGTAGCTCTGTGAGTGGGATAGGGGTCTCCTAACAACTCTGAGCAGCCTTGCCAAAGACTGCTCCCAGAATTCTTTGGGGGATGGGGAGCCATGCCAATTCAAAGTGGTATCACAGTGCTTGGAATGTATGGCATGAATATGGCCAGAGACACAGTCAGACACATATTTAATTGTCCCCAAAGATTTTAGAGCAGGGGTGTGGTGGGGAATGCGGTCCTCCATGTTTCTCTATTTGCCCCTCAGTAATCTCACCAGGCAATACATTCGCCCTAGCCATGCCTCTTCATTCTAGGCCATGACCCTCATCAACCTGACACCATGCTCTTCTTGAGTGTTTCTAGTTGGCTGGAACATGTCCTTGAACTCTTGTTTGCTTGGATGGTCAACAGAGAGGGGTGTGGGTGTGTAGAAACTAGACTACTGTACAAAGGTTAAAAAAAAAAAATCATTCGTCGCTCCATACACTTTTGCCTCTGGCAAGCTGCCCCTAGAAGGTTGTGAAGAAGGGAACACGACTTAGGTCATGTTCACTGAAAAAACAACAACATCCTGAAGTCCATTCTCTTCAAAAACAACATTTGTTCAAATTTATTTAAAGTTATTGTTTATTCATGGCATATAGAAATCTCACCCTTTTTAAAAAATAACTCAGGGACCTATACAAGGGCTTCCTTCTGTTTATTCCTCACAACAACCCTGTTAGGCAGTTTAAGCTGAAATAATGTGAATCCCATGCTACCTATATGAGGATCTGAACTTAGCCCTTATGCATCTGCCTTCCCTAAGCTACTATATCAATTAGAAAACCACATATTCACAGCAGGTCCATGTTGCTACAAAAAAGCTGATCCAGCATAATTACTGAGACTTAAAAAGAAAAGAAAAAAAAGCTGGCTGGTCAAGATTCTCTCAGCCTCCATACATCCCTTTCTGCAATATTTATTTATTTAGTCTAAAAAATATTTATATGCTGCTAGTCATAAAAAAACAAGACTGGTTTACAACCGTAATGCATAAAACCATACAGCAAAAACCACATAAAGTAGTTCAAGTCAGAAATTGTCTAACTCTTGTGGAAAGATGTATTTTTAATTGCCTGAATAGAAAAGGTTTCAGAAGGCATTTATAAGTTGGCATGGAAGGTGCCTGCTGAATCTCCATTGGCAGAGTACTCCTCAATACTGGGCCAATGACATTAAAGGCTCAGTCTCTTGTTGTTAAATAAGCCTCAAAAACTCAGGGAATATTAAGCAAATGCTTCTCCCAATGATATCAGTGACTGAGCTGGGATATAAGGGTTCAGGTGGTCCTGGAGCTAAGAAATCTGGAGCTATGCAAATTAATACAAGGACCTTGAACATGGCTCAGTGAACAACGAACAGTCAGTCAGGGGCATAGCATGGGGAGGGGGATAGGGGAGCCATGGCCTCTGGCACAGGATCTTGGGGTGTGGGAACTAGGCACTTCCCCCATATGCGCCCGGCACACTCTGCATAATGCACAAGTGCCCCCTGTCAGCGGTGGAAACTGGGTGAGTGCAGAGGACTTGCTCCATGTGTTCACCCAGCCCCTGCCTGGCACGTGAGCACCCTCTGCATTCTGTCCCCACCATAGCGCTGGGAGGGCATGGAGGGTGCTCTTCAAACTCTGCCCTCTGCCCCCTGCCCCCACCCAGCATGCGAGTGCCAGCCCATTAGTGCCAGGGCTAAGGGAGCATGCAAAGGGAGCCCTCCGTGCTTACCCAGTCCCCATTGCTGATCAAGATTTGAAAATCCCATTGTTCTAGGGAATTTCATTAATGCGAGCAGTTTCTGAGCTCTGCGCACAATACCATGCCTAAGATTTAGGATTAGAACTGCCACTGCTAGAAGGAAAGAAGCACCTTTTTCTGCCTCCCCATTTTCAGTCAGTCTCTGAAGATTGGAGAAGGGACCCTCTTAACAGTACTGTTGTACTGTTTTATTGTTGTTAGCCGCCCTGAGCCCGGCTTCGGCTGGGGAGGGCAGGATATAAATAAATTTTATTACTATTATTATTATTAAGACTATTAGGGGAGTGGGCAGAGGAAGTAAGGCTTTGTTTTTCCCCAGTCTTCAGATGAGGACTAGACCATGTGAAAAATGAACATAAAATTTCAGCCGAAGTTCATTCATTTTCAGCTTGTATTCTTGTTATAAAAAAGTGCACCCAGGTACTATGTTGGGGCACTCATAACCTAGGTTTAAGGTGCCATTTAGCTCCTAGCTTTCACATCTCAGTTTCTAACACTGCTGCTGGTGGGCAGTCGCTCACACACCGGGGATGGGAACAGGTGCGGAGGAAACTCTGCCACCATTTGGCAGCGGCAGCAGCCTTCGTCCCTTGGGGCGTGTGGCAGTAGCCTCCATCCCCATGGGAGAGGATGCTCATGCTCGTCTGTTATGGGTGCTGGGGTGTGTGTGCTATACCACTGCAGCCAGTGTAGAAGTTTAAACAATGGTGGCACATGTTGTTGGCCAGATGTCCCTGTTGACAGTCTGCCCACTGCATTCTCCGCCAAGTGTAGCTTCTGAACAAGACCCCTGGGCAGTTCCACACTGAGCACATTGCAGTAATCTAGCCTCAGAGTTACCAGTGCAAGATTACAATGTTGAGGCCATCCTGATCAATATGTTAATAATAAAACAAATAATATAAATCCCAGAACATTGTGAATATGTTGTAAATCCTAAAACACTGAAGACTATAATCAGCGTAGTGATATTTATTATAGCTAATGAGACATGTTTTGATCATTTTTCATTAAAGGAAGCAAAAAGGAAACTAAAATAATTATAATAAAGCATCACACAACCACCCATCCCAGAGTATAATTCCCGCAAACTCCTGGGCATCGGAATGTGGAAGATTAAAATATGTTTTATTTATTATCTCTCACATTAAAGTAATGTAGGGACCAATTATGTTTTGTAGTACATAGCTGAAACTTAAAAGTATGTGTGTGTGTTGGCTGGTTAGAGCTTTTTGTAAGACTGATGCTAGGGTTAGAGTCTCAGTGATTAAGATTCTGCTTTTGAAAATGTGGAAGGTGCAACTTGTAGATGTAATTTTATTTCCTTGTCATGACAGCAAAGCAGAATGAGCAATACGGTTCTTGCTGGACTTCCCCATGGTGAAGGTGGGCCTCACTGGGTCATGTAGCCTCCTCTCGATGCTCATGATGTTGTGTGTGTGTGTCACTCGTGTGACCTTACACAAACATGACAAGCCCCCCTCCCCAATGTCAAGCAGAACTTGGTGCTTTTGCCTGAGGGTCATCTGGTCTACCCCCACCCATCTTCCCTCCCTCCACCCCTTCTTTTTCTCTCTCCCCCTAATGTCTCAACAAATGAAACAGATTTGTAAAAATGTTACATGGAAAAAATATGAAATAATATGAGAGACATTACACTTACTTCTGTAAAACAAGAAAATATTTAATAAAAAATTTAAAAAACCAAAAAATCATAATAAAATGTTCCAAATGCCATGTTTAAGTAGCTCTGCATTGTGTAAAACCATGCAGTTTTATATGATTTGGGACTTTTCATACTGAATTCGCAATATGATTTTGGTTTTTTCATATAATATTAACACATCACCATGACAAATTGAATTATTGTTGAATTGGTTAAAGGAATAATGAGTGAGCTCCACTAGACTCAAATCATATTGTTTCTATGGCCTCCCAGCACCACTGGAGGACAATAGGGACTGAAAGAAACTAGGGTCCTTAATCTAAAGAGGTTTCAGTTACTGAAGCTGCCACACAGATGGAGCTGCAGCTCTGTTTAAGGACCTAGCCTGAGTTTGCTTGTAATTCAGGTAATGCTTGAGCCTGAGAGTCATACAGACTACATGCTTCACTTTCAGCAGGGATTGGCTGTACAGATGACATCCAGTGCAGTGGCATAGTGTGGGTTGCCAGTGCCAAAAGCTAGGGAAGTATTGCACCCCTAAGACAAGTAATGTGGCCCCTAACCGGTGCCTCCATGCAGTGCTCCATGCAGTGCTGCCGGATGGAGCTTTGGAGCAGCGTTGGGACATGTGTGTACACATTCTTGGGCTGGTGTGCCGCCACCACCACCACTGCCACAATTCTTGCTGTCCGCCTGCCTCCCCAGCAAGCAGGGGATGCCACATGGCCAAGGAATACAAGGGCTTTCTCAGCTCCTGAAGTGAAATAGGCAGGCAGGACACAGAGCGCCTCTCATCAGAATGGCAGCCACAGAGGTGCACCCATAAATTTCTTTGTGCTCAGGGCAATCGCCCCAGTATGACCCTCCCCTCCCCCACACCACACCTCTGGTCCAGTGTAAGGTTGGGAAACACTGTTCTGAGAGTGCTCCAATTGGAGAACAGCCTTTACAAAAGGTGTCATGGGCTTTGAAGATGCTTGAACTGAGGACACAAGGGAGAAACGTGCTAAGAAGAAGGCATGCTTGGCAAACCCTCACTATGAACAACTCCTGCCCGTAAACCTATGTCCCCACTGTGGAAGGATGTGTGGATCCAGAATTGGCCTCCACAGTCACTTACCAACTCACTGTTAAGACCGTGTTCATGGAAGACAATCTTACTCAGCTACGAGGGATCACCAAAGAAGAAGAAGAAAGAAGAGGTGGGTATGACTCAGGGAAAACTTCTAATTGGGCAATCTTAATCATGCCCATGGGCCAGAAATTCCCCACTAATGAGAAGGAAGGAAGATAAAAGGTGCCATTATATTTTGCTTGCTTGTTTTCCTATGCTTTACAAGATATCAGATTATAGGAGAACATGCATTTAAGAACCAATGGTTGGTTGAAAGAAAGAAAGAAAGGCAGAGAAGTCTAGGCTTCTACTCCATCCAGTCACAGCACAGTCCCACCCTCTCCTCCCTGCTGTACCTTTTGTGTACCAAGAAACCTATCTGGATCGCAGTACAGTGAGATTCTGAGCTGCATTTGTGTGTGACCCCAAACTGGACTTTGCAAGAGCACTCAAACTGCAAGATCAACCAAATTGCAAGATATCAACTTAAGGAATTCCCCACCCTTTTACCCCTCACCCCACCCCACATTGTTTAAAAACATTCTGAACATCCACAATCTCTTCCAATGAAGATGTAAGTCCAGGTAACAATTTCACACACTACAGCAATTACTCTTTTGTGGCAATCATGTTCAAAAATGCATTTAACAATCCACACACCTTTAAGATTAATGGCAGAGATGTGATACCAGAAAAAAAATATTCTAAAGATTGATGTCAGATTTAAAGGAGAGGTCAGAGAGAGAAGGAAGACCTTTTCTCATTAAATGAGAGTTGAAGGATGAATATCAGGAAATAATGAGGGAAAATAAGCCAGATTTTATGGACAGTGAAAGCTTCGATCTTTTAAAGTTTGATAAATAGGCATAGCAGGGTGATCTGATCAATGTGGATTAATAATGATGCCTTTAAAAAAAGAGGACACAGAGTTCCATGCATATTTCCATGACACATAAACATTTATAGAAAAAATGAAGCATGGTATCTTAAATATAAAGTGATGGAAAAATAGTTGTGTTTTTATTATGAGATCACCACAAGGTCCTCATACTGCATTAATAAGAACTTGGTTTGCAGCAAAGAATGTCCCATGTAATGATGCAGCTTATTTTCAAATAAGCTAAACTCAAAGATCAACACGATTGATTAAACTAATTCACAATGAATGAGGAAGAAATTCAGTTCATATTTAAAGGAAAAGTATTTTTCTGAAACAATATGCAAACCAAAACACAGCTACCCTTCCCAATTCACACTTACTGGGGTTAGCATGCAAGCCTAATGGCTGCCTAGTTGTTCAGCTCCAATAACCACAGGAATTCAAAGTCTTCTGTGAATGATCAAAAAGAAGAGACCTCGATTAAAAAGAACCCACAGGATTGGAAAGGGGATGCAGAAGAGCACGAGAGCCCTGCAAGCAAAGTTGCAGAAACTTCACTCAGACAACGTAATAGAGCAGCGAACCACTGACACTTCAGACAAGGAAGGCCTGGCCAAAATGGTGTAAGGTGGCTCAAGGGTAAGGCAGGGCTTGAATATGACTTACATGTCAGATGAGCCAGTGAATATATTTCATAGGTTAGGCATGCTCCTAAAGCAGCCTGGACAGAGGCTCTTCAGCATCTTGAAACTAAAATAGAAACCCCTTCAGCTAAAATGCTGGATGTAACTAAGAAAGCTAATGGATCTGGAGACACAGTCTGAAATGGAGATTCTCAAAATGACAGTGCAGGATCTAGAGCTCATGGTTGAAGATCAAATCAACTGTGAGTGCCTCAATAACTTTGGGTTTGGCGTACGCTGCTGTGTGTGTGTTTCTGTGTTTCTGTGTGTGTGTGTGTGTGTGTGTTCTGTCAGATGCAGGGGGAGAGGAATGCTTTCTTAGTAACATTAATCCCAGAACTCACCTCATTCTGAATGATATTGAGAGAGTGTTGGACGTGTCTTATAAGGCCAAATAGTGGTATTGTGTATGGGACACAGCACTTTCAGAACACTTAACCCACCACTGTTTAAGAGAATGGCAAAACATGACAGCATTGACAAAATCTGATTTCCTTTTATCTGCTTTGTAAGCAAACAATATAAACTGTTGCCCTCCAGGGACTTGGACTTCACACTGGAGAGATTTTCTTAAGTCATGACTGGGAATCAGCTTTTCTCCTCTTGGTTGCTTTAATACAGTGCCCATATTATGTTTACTTGTTTTATTAAAAATTAAAAACAACATTTAATAATAATAATAATAATAATTAACACTTATCTGAATTTTGCAGTGCCATTCTCTGGTCAAGCAATGTGTACAAAAATGCATATAAATGCATATTTTAGCTAAACTAACATACAAAGATACATTATTATATTAATGAAAATGGGTTTACCAAAATGTGTACATTGTGAGAAAATACATGTGTATTTTAGAATAAATCTACACCAAAATGTTGATGAATTTCTAAAGATTTCTTTTTAAAAGGGTGTAAACTGGTGTGAAGATGTGGAGTACAGAATTTAAGATTGGAGAAATGAGAAAATGAGAGAAATGCAGATTGACAAATTTAGATTGAGGTGGGAGAACCAATTGATTATGCAATCATTTGATAGCAAGTTATCAAGTGCCATAACAGATAACAGAAAATGATGAGTTGGATCCAGACCTGCAGAACAATGCTAACTATGCCTACACAAAAGAAGTCCTATTGAATGCAATGGAGTGTACTCCTTGGTAAATGGAGTTAGAATTGCAAATTATATTAATCATACTTTAGTCCCATTGTTTCAATTAGTCTGAGATTATATGGAAGTTGTACAGTGGTACCTCGGGTTACAAACACTTCGGGTTACAGACTCCGCTAAACCGGAAGTAGTACCTTGGGTTAAGAACTTTACCTCAGGATGAGAACAGAAATCATGTGGCGGCAGCAGGAGGTCCCATTAGCTAAAGTGGTACCTCAGGTTAAGAATGGTTTCAGGTTAAGCACAGACCTCCGGAACGAATTAAGTTCATAACCAGAGGTACCACTGTATCTATGATTCAGGTAGGTAGCCATGTTGGTCTGACACAGTAGAAATATATAAATACTATCCCATGCTTTTTCCTGTAGGACTAATTGCAGTCATTAACAGTCATCAACAGGTTTACCATGCCCATTGAGTCAACCACCCATCTCCTATTACTCTCCTGAGAAAAACCCCACCCCACCCTCCCACTATATATAAAGGTCTGGTGACTTCTCTTTTAGTGTATCCGAAGAAGTGTGCATGCGCACAAAAGCTTATACCCAGAACATACTTAGTTGGTCTCTAAGGTGCTACTGGACAACTTGTATCTATGATGTTTAGCTGATGTTGCAGTAAGCATTCACACATATATTAACCAACCCTGAGTTCCATGGAGTACTGTGTCCAGTTTTGGGCACCACAGATTAAGATGGGTGTGAACAAACTGGGACATTTCTGCAAAGGGTGACAGAAACAGTGAGGGCTCTACAGATCAAGAGTTCTGAAGAGTGAAGGAGTTGTGCATTTTTCACCTGGAGAAGAGAGGATTAAGTCATCGTTTAATATTTGAATGTCTGCATTTATGACTGAGCAGATTTGTTTTATGTTGCTCCAGAACGTAGGACCTAAAGTAATGGGTTCAAATTACCAGAAAAAAAATATTGAAATTAAGAAGTATTAAAAAGAAAATCATGATGGTGAGCACTTTGACAGTGGAACAGAATGCCTTGTAAGTTGTACTTTCCTTTATTGGAAGTTTTTAAGCAGATGTCAGATGGCCAGCAATCAGAAATGCCATAGTGGTGGATATCCAACGTTAGCTGGGTTGAAAGGTGGATTAGATTGCTACTGAAGTTACTTCTACTTCACAGAGCAATCCTATGAGTGCCTACTTAGAAGTCTGCCCTTTTGAGTTCAGTTAGGTTTACTTCTAGGTAAGTGAGTATAGAATTTCAGCTTCCGTCTCATTAAAAAAAGTAGGATTTAGTGAAATAGTTACGACTGGCTTGTAATCTTGACTTCAAAGACACTGGGCTATGATTAATTAGCTGTCTCTGGTTCAGTGCCTGGGAGTTTACCCATTTTCCCCCATTGCCACTTGTTTACTATTATAACTAACTTTTATAGAGCAGTGCCTTTCCTACGATCCCCCTAGAGGCAAGGAAGCCCGATTGCCAGCTTCACCAGTTAAATTCATGCCAATAGCCCATTCGTGCATATTTGGGGATGATTATGTGTTTCTTTCAAGTGCCTTAAAAAGGTGCTTGTATTGGTGCTGTGGTGACATGCAAGTGTATGTTTTACATTTAAATGAATAACTCATGATGAAACAATTGTATCTGATTAATTTTTCATTAGTTGACAGTTCTAATTAAAAAGAAAATATACATTTTCAGTCCATGCTCAGGAGGCAGCCACTGTTGGAAACAGGGTCTGACCTTTTTGACTACTTAAATATTTATGGCTGTACAGTGAATTTCTGCTTATAAAAGATGGATTTAGTGCATACAAGGACCTGGACATGTCCTCAGGCATGTTGCCTACAAAGGAAATATTTCACTCCCACCCTGCACTTGCCAGTACACTGATAGAAATCATTTTGATAAAGTTAGCTTGTTTCTTTAGTTTGTTTTTCAAAAGTCAGGCCAATCTGAATCATTTTTATCTTCTGTTTTATTCACATACCTCACTCTAGTTAAAATACTCAAAAGGTAACTATTCGGCAGACCCTCAAGTAGGATGAAATCCTACTTGCATCAAAAAGTCCACCACATGATAAAAAAACTTCATTGCAAGATGGGGAGTAACCTCTTCTTCTGAGACTTGGGGCTAGAAGATGAAGCGAGAGGAATAAGCATAGCTGCTTCCAAGCAGGTCAAGTTGGGTGAGGCAAAGTCTTGGCAAAATCAAGTGAGGCAAAGTCAAGACAAAGCTTTTTAAGGAGTTCAGGACCATGGTCAGATCCCTATAGGCCCTGCTAGCTGAACTGTGAATGATCTCAGCCAAAACCTGGGGCCATCTGAGGCTTTATATATGCTGGCAAGGGCTATACTATTGTTGGCCTCATAGTTGCTAGTTTTGATGACTTAAAGGATCTTTGTCTGATTTTACAGGCACTGGCAGCTGCCAGGAGGAAACTGGGGGAGGTACAGTAGTTCTCCTAGTTGAGCAGACTGCATTTTCTCCTCATTTATATCTTCTGCAGGGTAGTGCTAAGTTTCAGTGGGCATGACTGACAGTGTTATTTAAATGTTCACCTCAAGTCAAAGGATAGTCTTTCAAACTGCTTTTGTGAATTTTTCAAAATGGTTTCATAGCCTCATCATGGATGTGATGAAATTGACTCTGCTAGTCCACAAAGGTTAGATATTGACAATACCAATATCTTTTAGTCCTGAAGATGCCTCAAAAATTCCTTATTGTTTCATCAGTCACTATATCAGTTCATTCAAAATTGGTTTATTAATCCCTTGCCTAAATGATGGTGGTGATGATGATGATGACAACAACAATTGCTTAATATTAAAACAAACAAAATATATAAGTTCTATTTATCCCCATGTACACATATCGTTGAAAGGTTCACACCGTCACTATCCATGGTTTTTCCAGTATGTGAAAGAGTTGTATGCATGTACCAAAGTGTGTGCAACCATTCAAAGAGGGACCTGGACCAATCAATGCCATCTTCTTGCATAGAGGACCTCTATGTATATACATCAGCACATAAAAAAAACCCTTTTTCATCCTGGCCAAACATGCATTGGTGAGGAGGCATTTCTCCTGCAGGCACCAGTGCACACACATGTTCACGTGGCCTGTGCAGGCCCCTCACACATTTCTACACATGGGAGCAGTTGTGTGCAGCATATGCACTCTTATGTCATAGGCCTGAGCCCCAAGTTAAGGACTTTGCATCATTCCTGTCTCTGGGTAAAAATGTGCAAAATTCTTTTGAGAAATCCCACACCTCTTACATAGAAACTTCCATGTCTGCCTCAAAGGCTTGCTTTATGTGAGATAGCAGAGAAACTCTAGCATACACCTTTCAAAATGATTTGGCACACTCTTACAAAGCCCTGCATGATTTCAGACAACTCAGGCTAGCTGTCCTTTCCTGGGAATGCACTATTGTTTAATGTACCTTCATTCAGAACAATCCTATTCTATAAATTATGTATAAATGAATGTCTCAACTGAATGGACACAACCTGCTTGAGTTTCATGTCCAGACACCTGCATTTATCCACAGAAGTGTTGGGATATTTGGTGATAAGGGTCTATAAATGATGGTTCCATTGTACAAGCTGTCAGTCAGCTGAGTTGTGATTAACCCATAGAGTTAAGAGTATGTTTTCCTGTCATGTACTAATAAAGTCATTTGTCACTTTTTATTTTGTACCTCAGTAGGCACAAAAGAGCAACTTTCCCCTTCCTGTTTAATTGCACACCTACCGTTATTCCATCTGACAGCCAACCTAAAAGAAGAGCAAGCAAGTTTTGTGGCCAGGTAGGTTTTGCTAATTAGGCCATGCTATGGATATTTAAGTATAGGGAATCACAGAAGGGCTAAGTTTAATCCATAGTGGTTCTAGCAGAGCAGACCTTGAAGCACTGAACACTACACAGAGAGGAAGAAAATGTGTTCAGTAGCATCTGGGGACAATTGTTTTATAAAGCTTATTAGTATAAAACAGCATAAGCTTCGGTAGGAAATGTCCTGCTTCACCAGAAGCTGATTCTTGTAGGAGCGAGTAGCCCATTCCTAAGAGTCCATAGGCAAAAGAACATCTTCAGAATTTGGATTTGGTGCCTGTAGGCCTACTGAGGATGAGCCTATGTCCTCCTTAGAGCCACACTAACTCTAAACAGTGTTGGAGGCAAGGACAGTGCACCATTAGGGAGACAGGAACTGTGCCTACTCACTGCCACTTGTTGGGGGTGAGTATTGTCATCAGGCCACCCTCTTTGAGAAGATCATTTGGGGGTGTTGTGAAGGAAAGTGAACTTCCCATGGGTGACTGGTTCCTGGTGGGGTGGGCTTGCTCTTTCTTAGGTGAGTGGGTGGTATGAATTGGTATATGAGTTAAGTTGGCTTTCAAGTGAGAGGTGGAATGCTGAGGAGCTGCCTTTCCAGTGACAGCAGGAATGCTGCTGACAGACAAGTATCTGGTGTAATTAGTGGGTGTTTTGTGTTTTTGTGATTTTTGCTTTGATTAATTTATTGTACTCTTACTGTATATTCTTTTGTATTAATATGCTGTTCACTGCTTTGGGGGCAAAAAGTGGTATGCAAATAAATTATAACATAACAGGGAACCTGTTAGTAAACACCCTGTTAGTATAAAAATAGGTGGAAACATACTGGCAAACAAGAACAAATCAAAACAGAGGTCACAGTCTATGACCTGGGCAGAAGCACCATTGAATAGAACAGAACTTAATTCTGAGTCAACATACCTAAGAGTTACTCTGTGAATCATACTCTGTGAATCAAGAACATACACCACTCAATTCAAAACAGACCAAGCCAAAAATATATGTTCAAATTCCCAGAGAGTGAATCCATAATGCAGTGGAGAAAACAATGTTCCACTTCATCATTTGGTTCCTTCATCTGTCTCCTAATTCTGATTTTTTTAAAAGAGATTGTTGAATGTTTCTTCTGCCTGCAAACAATCAATTGTAAGCATGTCAGATATATCAAAAGATACTCAGATCCAAATATTATTACGTCAGAATAGTGAAGATTCTTGTGAACTGATGCAATGGCAGGAGTAGAGAGACATTCAGAAGGACCTACAATTGTACAGTGTCATTCACTCTGAACCTTATTGCTTACACTGCCTACAGAGGAGATGGGTGATTGACTCAATGGGTATGGTAAACCTGTTGAGGACTGTTAACGACTGCAATTAGTGCTACAGGAAAAAGTAAGGGACAGTGTGCAGATGACCAAAAATAGCTTTAGCAAGTGTAATGAGACAAGAATCCAACATCTCAATTCAGACCAGGTCTCTCCATAGTTTTCAGTTTGGTACTAAGTTGTAATTCAGCAACTTCTCTTTCAAGTCTATTTCTGAAATATATTTTTTTTAATAAGACAGCTGCTTTGAGATCTTGTATAGAATGTCCTGGGAGACTAAAGTGCTATCCTACTGGTTTCTCTGTCTTGTGATTCCTGATGTCAGATTTATGTCCATTTATTCTTTGGCGTAGGGTTTGGCCTGTTTGTTCAATATAGAGAGCTGAAGGGCACTGCTGGCATTTGATGGCATACACAATGTTATAAGATGAGCAATTAAATAGGCCTGGGATGGCATGTTTGATGTTGTTGGGGCCAGTAATGGTGTTTATTGTAGGCTCTGGTACCAGTGCCCATGTTAAGTCTGATTGTTGTATTATTGTGGGTGAGGAGTTGTTTAAGATTGGGTGGCTTGTCTGTAGGCGATGAAAGGTCTTCCTCCCAGAGCTTGAGAAAGAGAAAGAAAGAGAACTGTCATGGTCTAGAAGAGGTTGTAAATATCTGATGATGCATTGAACTGTTTTAACTTGGGTGCTGTATGTTATTACTAGTGGTGTTCTGTTATTTTCTCTTTTGGGGCTGTCTTGTAGCAAGATCTCTGGGTATCAGTTTGGCTTTGTTGATCTGTTGTTTAACTTCATCAGGTGGATATTTTAGTTCCAAAAAGGTTTGCTGTAGATCTCTTAGGTGACAATCTCTGTCTGTAGAGTTGAAACAGATGCAGCTGTAATGTAGAGCCTGGCTATATATACAATTGATTGTTTGGTATGTTTGGGATGGTAGCTAAAAGCATGTAGATATGTTTGTCTATAAGTTGGTCTATAAGGTGCTACTGGACAATATTTATATATATATATACATATTCGATAGTCACCAGCATTCCATGCTTCTTCAGAAAAAACAAACATACATAAATAAATCAAGGCAATGGCCCATCTAATCCAGTATCCTGCACAGAAGTGGCCAGCCAGATGCCTGTGGAAATCTACAAGTAGAACAGGAGCACAAAAGCACTCTCCAACAACTGGTACTCAGAAGCATCAAAGCCTCCAACCAGACTTGCTGCGTCTTGTGCCTCTCAGGATACTCAGGATACATGAGACCATCTCCTTCCCTCCTTCCAGCCTTCCTTCCAACCCCTTCTGAAAATTCACCCTTTCCGTGATTTTATTTGTTAAATTTATATATACCAACTTTCATATGTGTATCACAGGGCAGTTTAGAGTAAAGCCTTTTGAATTGCTCACTCACCCCCACAGCCATACTGCAACCTTCCCCGACCAACCTTCAGAGGTTTTGAGTCACAAATCCCATCTGTTCCAGCCACCATGGCCTATCATTGGGATTGATGGGAACCCAAATCCAGAAGCCTCTGGAGGGCACTGGTGAGCAAAGGCTCCCTACCTGTATTTAATTCTAAATCCACATAGCTGAAATAACTGGATATGTTTACACTGTTCCTTCTTCCTCTGTTGCTTTCCTTTTGACTATTTTTAGTCTTGTGGGGGAGTGACCTGTTCTTTCCTCCTCTTCTCTGCCATTCCTTACCAGTGATAATATACAGAAGTGTCTAGGGCATAAGAATGAAGACTCCATCATCACTACCTGCTGCTGACTCCCCACCATGGATGTAAGAATTAGAAAGAGGAGGGGTTTATAATCACCATTAGCAATCTTATTCTGAACTAAATCAATTCTTTGGACCGATCCAGATGCATTCGTATAAGGACAGGGGGGAAATCTCTGAATTTTAGCTTCAGGTCCCCCCCCCTCTTTCCCATTTGCTGCCCTCTGATGTAAAGCTGCCCTATGCCAAAGGGCAAATTGGTGGGGGACCCTCCCTCACCTGGTTGGTAGTGAGAAAGACAAAGGCCAGAATAGTGAGAAAGAGCTGGCTAGAAGCAGGTAGAAACCTGAGAAAGAGAGACATGCATGATTTCTTTTCAAACCCCAAGGAAGCAAGACCTTCTGGTGTGAACCCCTCCACCGTAGGCTCAGGTTGTATGTATGTGTAAACCTGATATCATAAAGGCACTACAGTCTCTGCTGTTCCTCATTCCAAGGAAACTGAGTAAGAACCTGGAACCCCTGGAATCTCACACCTCCCAGACATTTCTGGAAGAGGAATGAATAGTGTGGTGGGGGCATCACCCCAGATGCTATGAGTAACTGCCACTTCTCAGGATAGAGAGGGGGAGGTGAGGGACGTGATGCAAATGTGCCATCCTCCTCATTAGATTGGCTCTCCTGGCAAGGTACAAGTGTGTGGACCTCACCACTGCCCCTCCCCTCCCTCTATTCTTCCTGATACGTTGCCATGACTAAGGTAAACAGAAATCAGGTGAGCAGTACAACCTTACCACAATAACTACTGTGGTATCAGCTATGCAAATGCATTTAATGCACACTTTCCCCTAATATATGCATTTTTATAGATATGTGTACCGGTATTTGGTTGGAGTACTGTATAGTCACATTTGTAGAAAGGTGGATTTAGGAGGATAGCTCTGTTTTGGTTCACACAGTGTTTTGGGAAGTGTGAATTAGGCAGACAGGCTCTCATTTGAATATGAACTGTACCAAATTGCTTCCCCATCCCTAAATTTGTATTCCATGCCCATTTGTTTCTGAGATGTGGTGCGTCATGATCTTATATATAAATTACTATAGCTTGATACTCTTTCTTCTACAGAAGTGTTTGACAAATGTAATTTTCTTCCCTGTTCCATATCTCTGCTATATCTTGTTTCTCCACAAATTCTTTTGCCCGAGCTTTCAGTCTAAGCAACTTGTTTGAATTTATTCCCCCCCCCCCTTGCTCTCTTTCTTTCTCTCTCTGATAAGTGAATTAAAATGACAGTAAGAAAACCAAAAGCTCAAGAGGTGAAAGAAAGAGGCAAATGAAATGGCTTTATTTCCCAGACACCATAAATCAGAGCCTCCCTACTTATAATGCAGCAAGATGATCAACCGATTCCTTCATGCATCCTGGGCTTATTTGTCTTTTCCAAACCATGGTACTTCACTTCCTCAGAACATACATTGAATAAAATACAGTGTAAAATTCAGCTAGGTAAGGCTGAGAGTCAGGGACTGGTCCAAGGTCACCCATTGAATGGGATTTTGAACCTTGGTCTCCCAGGTACTAGTCCAACACATAGTGGCCTTTTCACAGAATGACAGCTATCCATCTAACACCTGGTCATGCTGAAGTACATTGATTTCCATGTGTTGGATTGTGGTTACAATTTTTCAGCGCATAAAGACTGGAGCAAGTCTGTTTCCCCTTCAATTTCTTGTTGGAAGGACTGGCCCTACCATTAGATAAAGTGAGGCAAATACCTCAGTCAGGAAATTCTGGGATGGTAGTGACAGCACAGTGCTGAAAGACGGAGCTTTATGGAACATGTGACCTGCTCTGGGCCCCCAGAATTTGCCTGCTACATTCTGGTTGAGTGGAGGGTGCTGTCTTATTACCAGTGCTGAAGTAGGATTCAACTGCCAGTGCAAACAGGTTTTGTACAGGGATCTGTGGTGTGTGTATGAGCATGCACATGCACGTTTGTGCATGTGTGCACATCCTGTCCTGGGCTGGGATTCAACATATAACCAATGTTATATATACATCAGTCCTGTCACAGTCCTCAAGCCCTGCACCTCAGGATAGCCACATTGACAGCCTCCCCTTAAATCTGGCCAGGGACCCCATTTTCAAGCACAGCACTGTTGAAATTATAATTCAGCAAAACATCACAAATCTAATGATGCTTCTCACATGATTGTATCATAAAATTATGCATAAACTCACATATGTTCCTCAACTTTAAAAGGCTTTAAGACTATGGGCAGGATGGTGATTCATTGCCTCGTAACCTTACACCAGCATCCTCTCCCTGGTTGTAATAAGTGCCCAAGGCCTCAGTTTTTGAGAACAGAACTGCAAGACTTCACTCTCCCTTACATGTGCAAAATCCACAGAGAAATGATGCCACTCTGATGAGCAACATCATAAACCATAATGACAAAAAAAAAGTACTAGAAAGGACTGTTCAAACAGCCAGTAGCAGATGTTGGAGAAATAAGCCTTATGGATTTATGGTCAGTTAAGTCTGACAGATGGAGATGAGAGATTAATCCTTTTCTTCTCTGGCAGACTCAATCCCTTTTCCCTAGCCCCTCATAATTGCCTTTCATCAATGGTCTTAGCATTTCAACCATTTCATGTGATAGTTCTAAACTTTAGTTAACATTAAACAGCAACATGATTTTGCCTCAGGTAATTAAGAGCAGGTTGATATGCCAACTTGAGCAGGTAATATCTGGGAAAGCTGGTGTCATGTTCTAGTATATCTGAAGAAGTGTGCATGCACACGAAAGCTCATACCAAGAACTAACTTAGTTGGTCTTTAAGGTGCTACTGGAAGGAATTTTTTTTGTTTTGACTATGGCAGACCAACACGGCTACCCATCTGTAACTAGTATACAGATTCAGTGTAACTTTTTGCATAGCCTATGGGGAGCTGATGCTTGCTCCAGACCTTGCGAGTGAGTAAGTGCTAACAAGGCTTAAATGAGGATGAACTCGCATCCTAACAACTGCAACTATCAGACACAAATGAGTCCAAGGCGGATTCTGATTTGTGGTTTTTTACTTGATGCCGATCTCCCCAATAATTTGTGACAAACTTTGGAAATGTGGAAGAGTTTCAAAAGCCAATTGTGATAAAGGAAAGAAATAGTAATCATGGGGGACCTCAACTTCCCCAATATTTGTTGGGACTCAAACTCTGCCAAGAGTGTAAAGTCTGACAAATTCCTCCATTGCATAGCTGAAACATTGCTATACTGTACAGTGGTACCTTGGGATGCGAACGGGATCCGTTCCGGAGCCCTGTTCACATCCAGAAACAAACGTAACTAGCAATGGCACGTCTGCGCACGTGCGCGTCGCTTTTCGCTGCTTCTGCGCATGTGTGTGGTGTCATTTTGAGCGTCTGCGCATGCGCAAGCGGCAAAACCCGGAAGTAACATGCTCCGTTACTTCTGGGTTGCCGCGGAGCGCAACTCGAACACGCTCAACATGAAGCATATTCAACCTGAGGTATGACTGTATATAAAATACTTTGCATTTGTAGAGTGCTTTCAAGTCCTTCAGATTTATTTATCATTTATTGGATTTATATACCATCTTTTCCCCCAAGGCACCCAATTTTTAAATACATTATATACAGTTTAAAGGGATGGTGTGCTCTCAGGACAAATGAAACCCAGTGGTATGTATGTTCCCTGACTTGGGCTCCCCCACTTCTGCCTTCCCTCAAGGCAGTTCCAAGGAAGGTGTGAGAGGAATTGCCCCAGTACCCCTCAGGCTTGTCATGGTTGCTGGTTTTGTCAGATGCTGATGGTACTGTGCACCTTGGACTGGGCTCCTCACTTCTCCTTACCACATTCCTATGAGTTTGTATTCCACCAATTGCAATAGCAGATCATGTCCTGCTGCACTCATGTACTGCTTGTAGGCTTTCCATAGGAATGTGGCTGACCACAGTAGAAATATAGTGCTGTTTATTTGGTCAGAATAAGCAGTGATGCTTTTTATGTTTCTGTGAATGAGTGCAGTGGATTACATTACTTCTGCCAAGCCTTCTGGCAGAGGGTGTTTACAGAAACAGGGTATATTATGGGTCAACATGTGGAATGCACCCCAAGATTAGGACTGTTGACTGTTTTTAGAGATAGGCAATCTGATCTTTGCTATAAAGAACTAATTACTTTTCTTTTAGTAGCGGCATGCCTACTCATGGAATTGGAAATGATTGGAACACCCGTGTATCTCACGTTGGAAACAGAATGCATGCTCTGTTACTGTATCAGAAAAAATAATCAAGAGATTGCTTGCATTGAATAATATAAATGATGTTGAAAATATGACATCATTTTATAAATAATACTTTACTGATAATCCTGAACAATGGCAAACTTAACTCAACTGCTTTGTCCTAGAGGGGCAGAGGGGGATGAGGGGAATTTTGTTTTTGTATCCTCTCTTTTTTTGGATTTATTTATTGGAAATCAATAAAACTATATTTATTTAGAAAGAAAGAAAAAAGTTTTTAAAAGCCCGCAAGCCCTGCAGAGGAGCACAACTCTTGCTTTGTAAACTTAAAACTCATCAGTTGATAATGCAACAAAAAAGAGCATTGTAGAGTTAAATTTGCTTACTTAACAATGAGTTGAATCCCTTCATCCTCTCTGACTAATATCTACACCCACCACCTTGATATTTCTTGTCCAGAGGAATTGGTGAGCTATATTATGTGATGTGAACCATGCAAGTGAGATCATCCAGGGATGGGTGTCCAGTGAGCATTTCTCTCTTACAAGCTGGTCTCACTTTCAAATGCCAAATGTTCATGAGGCCATACAAACATCGTTTGTTAGATATATAACATTGACTTCAAAGCCCTGGGAGTTGTGAGTAAGGGGTTGTCATTAATCTTCAGACAAATGCTGAAAGAGGCTACTTTGGACACAACTAGATCTTCCCCTAACATAATTTGGAGGGACATTGCTGTTTGATATGACAACTATGTAACAGATTAGATTACGATACTGGGAAACATGGATTCAAGTAGAACTTTTGCCAGGGATTCATTATATACCTAGGTTTTCTTGACACATAGTCTCTCAACCTCAGTTTCCCAAATGCAAACTGAAGTGAATTTGGCATATTAGGTTTGTAAACAATCAGTGGTAGAAGTCTTGTTTTGTGGGGAGCAGTTGCTGTACATTTTTAAATGCTATAATGTAATACATTAAGATCATGTTGAAACAAATTGGGCAAGGTCTTGAAGGCTCTATTTGAAATCACAAACACTTCCAATTGCACATTAAGGCTTTCTCTGCTAGTGGGCCCGGTTCAAGCTTTTTCTGTTAATTCACAAACTACAGAACAAATTGCCTTAAGGACTATCGGATTCCTTATATTTCATCTTAGTCATTGAGATCCTCTGCTGTGGCACTTATTGTGGTTCCTTATGCCCCCAAGGGTTGGTTGATCTTCGTTAGGGAACAAGTGTTTCATGTGGCAGGCTCCACTTTGCGGGAGCACCTTCCCAGGGATCTTAGGCATAAATCATCCTTGCCTACTTTTAGACATCTCCTAAAAACTGCATTTTCCAGGCAGACCTTTGTAATGTGATTTTTTTTTTACCAGCTAGTATTCATAGATGTTTTAATTGATATTTTTATTGTTTTTGTTGCAATTTAGCATGGTGTATAATGCCTTTCCATATTTTCTTTCACAAAACTGTGGCTTATAAATATTTAAACAAATAAGGGAGCAAGGGGTTGGCCCATAGCTCAGTCATATTTCACATGCTCTGGAGGCAGGAAACTATGGATCCAATCTCTTGCAAGCTCCCTCTGTCTGAGAGTTGCCTTCTGCCAATCAAGACAAGCTCTGGTTGGACAGGCCCAATGATCTGATTCAAGTTAAGTAAATTTTTAAAAATTCTGCTCCAATGTGGCATTGAAGAACACTTCAGAGAGTCTCCTGTCCTGGAATGCTTTTCCATGAGATGCAGTGAGGGTGTAAGCCTTCCTATACAGCTGTATTGCTCGTTTAAACATATTATTTTTAAAGTCATGAATGGAAAACTCTGTGGCCCTCCAGAAGTCAATGGACCAACTCCCACCACTGCCAGTCAATATGGCCAATGATGTGGAGTGAGTTGTAGATGAAGAATACATTCCTCATCTCTGTTTTAACTAATGAGCAGCATAGGATACAGTTTTTGATGGTCAGATCCTCAATCCATCTAGTCAAGTTTTGTCTGCTTCCTCTGTCCAGGGGTTCAGTAAGCAGTAGTGGCTGGTGTCCTTTGGGATGCAGAAAGCAGGGAGGCCAATGGTAGATGGAGTCAAGGACAGACAGACAACTAATTCTAGTTTTGCCCTGCCCTGCTGTGTTATATATGTGCAACACTGAGACTGTAGAGGATGGAGCTGACAGTCAGCATAGCTTGCTGGGCTGGTTAGTAAAACAACAGGTAGTTGGGTGTGAATTTGAGGGCAGACTGAGTTTTGTGGGAAAGTGTCCCATTCTTCCTAATATACCAGCCTCCACTATATAAAAGGAACAGGGAGGAGGAGTTTGGATTTGATATCCCGCTTTATCACTACCCGAAGGAGTCTCAAAGTGGCTAACATTCTCCTTTCCCTTCCTCCCCCACAACAAACTGTGAGGTGAGTGGGGCTGAGAGACTTCAGAGAAGTGTGACTAGCCCAAGGTCACCCAGCAGCTGCATGTGGAGGAGCGGAGACGCGAACCAGATTATGAGTCTACTGCTCTTAACCACCACACTACACTGGCTCTGACACCACACTGACTGGATTTTGCCAGTCCTGCTGCTTTAGGTTCTCCTAACTGGAAATTGCCAGGAATTCAACTCGATGCCCTCTGCATGCAAAACATGTACTCAGTCATTGAGCTATACAGCCCCTTCATTGGTTAGAGCCATTTCTATCTTGCATGGGATATCCACTTTTTGGCAAGCACTTTTAAATTAAGGGGTGAACAACAGAGATGGAAAGTCACATTGCCATTCAGAATAACTGAAGCAGTTAAGGAGACAGGGCTTAAGCTCAAGCATGACTCTTTCCCCTGTGCATTCAAGTTTGTTCCTCCATAATTAAGACATGCAAATTGGTTTGCATAAGTTTCAGAAGCGTGTCCCACAACCTGCATCTTTGTTTCCGCACTATTTGTAATGTACTGATGCTACTAATGTGTATGCATTAAACTCAGCTTTGGGCTGGCCACATTCCAAGAGTACATAAGCATAGAGAACAATTAGAGGAAGGGTTCATATGAATAGCATAGGACGTGGCTAACATCTCTATTATAACTTTCTGAGAACTATGCAATTATTTTGTCTCTGCCTTTCAAGTCACCTATGTAAAGGTCAGAAAAATACAGGTGTTCTCTTCTTTAGTAGGCAATGGTTCTTTACTTGACAAAAGAAGGAACTGATTATTCAATTAAGTGTGAGTAAATAAATGCTACAAATTTCCCATGATCCCTCTTCTATCCTCCAAATTATATTCACATGGGGTAAAGCATCAGAATTTTCTAAATTGGGGATTACCAATGTGATGCTATCCAGATTTTGCTTGATTTCAACTCCCATAAGCATGGTCAATGGTTAGGGATACTGGAAATTGTAGTCCAGTAACATCTGGAGGGCTTTCCCTGCTTTAAATGGTTCTGGAGCATCAGGAGGCTTAGTTTGGTCAGAATCAAGTATATAGTTCCAGAGTTAACACTAAATACATTACTTCTGGTAAATGAGTCACCATGACCGCTAGAGGGTCATGGTGTATCCTGGCCTTTTTAGACTTGTCTACCCATGTACTGGGACGCAGGTGGCGATGTGGGTTAAACCACAGAGCCTAGGACTTGCCAATCAGAAGGTCGGCGGTTCGAATCCCTGCAACAGGGTGAGCTCCCGTTGCTCGGTCCCTGCTCCTGCCAACCTAGCAGTTTGAAAGCATGTCAAAGTGCAAGTAGATAAATAGGTACCGCTCCAGCGGGAAGATAAACAGCGTTTCCGTGCGCTGCTCTGGTTCGCCAGAAGCAGCTTTGTCATGCTGGCCACATGGCCCAGAAACTGTACGCCAGCTCCCTTGGCCAATACAGCGAGATGAGCGCCGCAACCCCAGAGTTGGCCACGACTGGACCTAATGGTCAGGGGTCCCTTTACCTTTACTTTACCCATGTACTATCTGAAACCAAAGGGGTGCATTGGTTGCCAGATGTGAAATATATTGGCATTATTTTCAGCTCTCCTAACTACTTCCCCCTGCATGAGATGGACCTCTGTCCATTGTACAGACAGAAGGATTATAACCTCAGCCTCAGCTGTTTGGGGCTTTAGCTTCAACTTAATTATTTCTTTATTAGATTTATATAAACCCTTAGTCCCAAAGGATCAGCAAGCAATACAAATGTTTCAAACAACCGTAAAACATCCTAAAAACAAATCCAATACAGAGCCAGACTGGGAAAGGTATTAGAAAGACTTATTGGTAGAGAAAGTTCTTCAGTAGGTTCCAAACATAACAGCAGCTGCCACAACACTAGAGGACTGATTCCTACACTGTGTGGAATGAAAGGACCTCCTGAAGAGATGCTATCTTCAGAAGCTCATCTCCAGCATCGCATAATGAACAATTGGGCATCTAAGGGGTGTCACAATCTTTCAAGTGCTTGTTTGGTTGCCTGCAGGCTTGCACAAATTCATGTAGGCCCATCTCCAGCAAGAATTCAGATGGCTATTCCCATATTTTCTTTACCTTTAAACTGCCCTTAAATTTGTTGAAAGACCTTTTATCCGAGTGCTCTGCTACTGTGACATTTAAAAATAACTGTCATTTAAATAAAGTTCTAATGTGTGATCAGTCTTTTCCTAAAGGGGCATTTTATCAAGGTTCACATCAACACAAAATGCAAGGATCTTCTCAACTGAGCACTGCTAAAATATTTAATGTTTTTCAAGAGATGGATTCCCCCCCCCCCCAGGTGAAATTGCTCCTGGAAGTATTTTATACTAAAAATGCCACTTTGTTTGAGTGATAGTAGTCTGACACTAGCATTCTTCATTCTGCACCTCTTGAAAGAAGAAATGATTTTAAAAGCAGTGTCATATAGAGAATATCACAGTTTTCCATTCATTAAAGAGAGCAGGACACAAGCGGTAGTTCCTAATTTAACTATGGGTGAATATGGTGCTAGTTTACCACTGAGGGCATATCTGTGGTGAGAGGTGAGCCGAGGGTGGGAATTAAAGGTGGGCAAACCATTTGTAGGTTGGATGTCAGGAGCTCTGTTGATGAGACAAATCTGGGGATATGGATGCGTGGTAGGTGAAGTGGGATTGTGTCTCCTGGCCCTGCACCTGACTTGCGCATATTCACCTCAAGCTCTAAAATCAGCTCTAGAATTGGAGCACATGTGACTTCCTATATCCTTGTTGGCATCCATCTGTCTCAAGAGCCAATGGAGGGTGCCTCCGGAGGTGAAGTCAAGCCACCTGACAATTACTTGTAGAGGGGCTGCAGAGACTTGTAAATCATAACTGCTACCTCTTGCATTGTTTTTCTGTGTTAGCAGCACTGAAGTGACCTCCCAGGGCAGTGTGTATGGAGATCCTGGGCTGCCCAGACAACAAGAGCCCCTCTTGGACTCACTGATGCTGTCCAAACAAAGACAGATAAATATGTTTCGTGCAGCTTGACTGCAAGGATTACCAGAAGGAGGCATACAAAGCCTTTTCTTCTCCCAAAGATATCCCACAAGGCAGTGGGACCAGAGTTTTCCTTCTCCTAGATGAGCTACCTTCACATGTTGATGAGCCCAATTCCCCCTCTCTACAGCACATGCAAAAATCACTTTTTTGACCATTGGACCCACCACTGGTCTCCTCTACTCAATCTGCCAGAGCCTATTTTCTCGTGGTTTAGCCAGCCAGTCAAAGCAATTCCCAAGGTGTGGCCACTGTCACTGAGTGCAAAGTGGGGACCAAAGGTGATGTGCACAAGAAATTAAAATCCACAATACAATATTAAAACAACATTAAAACAAAATTACACAATTTCTTTTCTTTTTTTTTAATAACAAAATTAAGAGGGATACAAGTATTTGTCAAGCTCAATATTTTAAAATGCTTGGTTGTTGTTTTTTTAAAAAAATACTTTTAACTAGCCCCCAAATGAATACAGTGTTAGTAATGGGTGTGTGTCTTATGAGAGGACATTCAAGATCAGGAGACCACTACAGATAAGGCCCTTCTCTTATGCACTTGTATAGTGAACTTTGTTCTCTTATACAGATGAAACACAGAGAAGGGCCTGTTCTGAAACAACAACAACAACAACAACAACAACAACAACAACAACAACAACAACAACAGAGAATTCCTGGTGCATCAGTTTCACCTTGGAAACAAGGCCCATTCAGATTCCAGAATCTGGGTAGAAGTTTGTATATATCTTTAGTGTGGTTAGATAATTCTACTAGTTCAAGCATTGACATATGCCATAATTACTTGTCCTCAGAGAGGGAAACCTATCTGGAAGATACCTCTTGCAGAAATATAGAACAGTAGTAAGCTTACCTGAGAGTGTAAAGGTCAATCTTTTCAGCTATAGGAGTGAAGTTCAGTTCCAATTTGGATTCAGCAAGAAGTATCTTATAGCTGTCTAAAGTCCAGGTAACACAGTTCTAGGGATTTGCCAATGGTCAAAATATGGCATTTGGGACTATTGCTTCACAGGGTCTACAGTGAAAAGAGGAGATGGTTATTAGTGTACTGTTAGTAGTGTACTGCCCTTCCAGAGTCTCTACCGTGAACAGGATTGGCCCAGGCTCAATGGAGTGTTATCATAAATCTATTCATTATTTCTTTAAAGGTCTGATCTTGCGCTGTCTTCACTGAATGAATTGCAAGAATGTCTGCTGAGTCAAAGAACTCAAACCCATCTGTAGGGTTGGGGTGATTAAAGGGAGGTGGTGCTTTAACTCAAATCCTGCAAACCTTATAATTGAGAAATAATTGGATGGCCATTGTAGCTAAGCATTACATAACAATTTATCACCACATCTACAAAGATTGGAGGTTTAATTACTAGAAGTAATAGATACTTAAACTGATCAATTGCAAATTGGTAATGAAGTTTGTTCTAATGACAATAATGTTGAACTTTTCATTAACGCTGAATTAAATCATCATGTTAGAGTGTTGGAAATTTTAACTCCCAGTATGCTAGCTTGTGCTTCAAAGGTTTTGAAAGTACTCTCAAAAGGGCATGTTGATGGACAGAGTCTCATAGGATGGACTGTGAAGTTAAGAGGTTAAGAAACCTCCACATAAGATAATAGAAAGGATGAGTAAACTCTCTTAGGGTAAATTCACTACTTATAGTGAGTTAAATTTTAATGAGTTTGTGTAATAGTCTACTTTTTAAGTTCTAATGTTTAAGTGCATGAACCCTGAAGGCCAGTGCAGTTCCAGCAGAGGTACAGTGTGTGTGTGTACATACACAAGGGAGGGTAGCTCCAGGACTTTTTCAGTACACAATCAGTAATGCAATCTGCTGGAACGCCAGGGTACCATAATTTATGGACTATCTTTGCTCTTGCAAGGAAATAAGGTGATAATGTGGCTTTCAAGTTTTACTGTGGCTTGTGATAAGCATAAGGGAAGTCAGAGAATGAGGACAATAATAAAAGAGACTGGATATAATTTCCATCCCATTTTTGGATGGGATTCTAAATTCAGCAGCTTAAATGGAAATGCCTCTTTGCAAGAGTATTTTTTTAAAAAAATTTATAAATGCTATTATGCTTATATTAGTTAGCACAAAAATATCCATCAAATATTTCATATATATTTTTCTAATTTAAAAGTTTTTCCAGTTTGAACTGCCTTTTGAAATCAACCTCAGTCTGGTCTTTGGGGTGCATAATTTAATGTCATTTCACCCCATGGTCAGGTGCCTAGGACTCAGCATCTCATGTTGTGTGTGTGTGGGGGGGTGGCCTTTTGAAGTCTATTGTGTGTCCTCTTATGCATGGTCAAAAAAGGGGGGGGGAGAGGAAATGCATATGGATAAATGAGGACAAAATGGAATTAAGATTTGCATGTGCTAATATATACTTAAATAAATGTATAATAATTTATACAGAAATAAATAAATAAATGGAAATACAATAAATATAATCCTATTGATGAAGACTGACCAGGTCGCCTCTGTGTCTGCTTAGGATGTTCTTCATCTTTAAACTGGATTTGGACTGAACAAATATTTGAAGACAGAATAAATTTTCTGAGAGATCTTCAGATGGGGGGGGGGGCTGTCCTTTGTAAAGCAGGACACATAATCACCCTTGAAGATCAGTCAAGCCTCTGGGTTGCATTCAATTAATTGTACCCAGAGCAAACCCATAGAAATGAATGAACCCAAGTTAGTCATTCCCATTAACATCAGTGGGTCTATTGTGAGTAGACTAGCATTGACTATCCTTCTTTGTCTCAATAATGCAACATGTAGAGAATACTATTGGTGAATTTGACTGTACCTGTTTTATTTTGCTTTGCTGGCAAGTGACATCAATAATAGATGAGGTTTTCCATGGAAGAGCAGCTTCTGAGACATGAACTGATAATCCCTAACCACATGCTTGGGTTTTGTATGTCTTGCACAGGATTCTTCCACCTCAGCAACAGCCATATTCAGGGCTTGAATTATGTCAGTGATCTCCACCACTTAGCTCCAGGGTGGAATCATGAAACATAAAATATACTAATATAGAAAAGCAATCTCTGAACAGGCAAAGAGTGATTTCCCTCTAACCACCGGGTAACTGCAACCTGCATCCATACATGAAGGGTTGAGCTTGGTTGAATTGTTAGTTTAATTGGTTTACTCTGCAGATTCCCCAACTTGAAGTGGTATCTTGAGGCTTCCTTGGGGTTTGTGTGATAGCAGTCCAAGCTCAACCCTTCTGCAGAACCAGGAAGCATTCTTCAGAAGGGTCAACTGATTCATAAGCCACAGACGTTCAGTTAGACGTCCAAGGCTAAATGTTTGTATTGCAATAAATCTTCCAGCTAATTATGACTTGAGTGCTGTGTTATCAAGACGGTAGCCTGGTCTCCTGACATCTCCCTCCCAACTCCTGAGGCAATGGAAATCACAACCTGTGCCTTGCAGGAAGGACTGGAAGAATTTTTCTCTCCTTTCTACCTGAGCCCTGGGTTTGTAAACAGACAAAGACATCATGGCCCCACTAGCTTGGCATTCACCCCAATGTGCATGCCCAGCCCATAAAGCAACCCTGTCACTCACTAAGCAGATATGGTATAGGGAAATGCCAGAGTGCCCTTATCTCACAATGCCTCAGGATTAAAGGTCCCCAGATCTAAAGCCTTTTTTCCTGCCTAGACCAAAGGCCAGATTAAGAAATTACACCACTCTTAAAATTACTCCCAACAGTTTGTAGTAAGTAAAATGGGGAGCAATTGGGGGCTCCCTTCAAAATACATACTCAGCCCCATCAATAGGTGACTGGCAAGCCTACAATGCAAAAGGAGGGAGGAAGAGCAGGGCTATATATGCCAAGACAGGTCAATTCTACCCCAACACTTCCCTAACACTTTTGACTGGGAAGTCATCTGCATTGACTGTCATTTATGTATTGGCTGTCATGTTTATATGAGAATACACCAAAACATTATCTCCCAGTGAGTTTGGTAAGAATTTGATGCATTTACTGCAGAAATACTTTCTGGATATCATACCTCTACCAAAGTAATAAGCCTCAACATAGATGTAATTGGTGGACATAAATCCAGTCATTGGGGTATGGGATGGTTATGTCTCTACAATGTTACACTTAGTCAGCCTCTGTTACTTTTTGGATTGCTGTGCATGCACTTCTAAATTCTTTCAACTGTCATACAAGCCATTAGTATCACTTGGATTTTCTTTGCAGAATGTCAATTATGACCTTGTTTAGGAAAGTCAAGACTATTTTCTCTGATTGCATGGAGACTAGAAGGCCTTGCTAATAAAGTTCCTGTTCATTGCCTCTTGTTGTGTTTATTAGCTCGTTTGGTTCAGTGTACAATCCTCTGCAGAGATATTATTAAGATCATGGAAGCAAAGATGGCTGTTCTGAAGTTCAGAGAAAAAACAGTAAAGCTGTGTCTTGAATAGAATGTGACAGGGTTCTGCTCTAGACCCTGCACTGGTCAATGTTTTTTAGAAATGACCTGGATGAGGGCATGGGAGGGATACTTATCATTTTTGCAGATGACACAAAAGAACAGAATAGGATCATTTCATCCTTATATACCATATCAATCACTTCACTCTGAAGGAAATGACCTTCTACAGACACCAGCTTATTTCATGTGTATTCCAACCTTATGTTGTTGTTTTTTAAATTGTAGCATCTATTGAAGGCCTCCCTTTTCCAACATGCCTTTTAAGTGGATATCTTTATCCTACTATGCACTGAATTTGTCTAATTGTATTTGAAAGAAATCCAAGTTTGTGGCCATCGCTGCCGACTGTGAGAGCGATTTCCATAGTGCTGTGTGAAGAATACTTCCTTCCTTTGATACACCCTGAATTTTCTAACATACAGCTTCATTGAAGGGGTGCTATCCCCTTTCTCCATGCCTCACATAATTTTACAAACGTCTGTCATGTCAACTCTAACTTCCCTTTTCTCTAAACTAGTGGTAGCCAAACTTGGCCCTCCAGCTATTTTTGGACTACAACTCCCATCATCCCTTGCTAACACGACCAGTGGCCAGAGATGATGGGAATTGTAGTCCCAAAACAGCTGGTAGGCCAAGTTTGGCCACCACAGCTCTAAACTAAGAAGTCCCAAATGCTGCAAATTTTCATCAGAGGGAACTTTTCCATCCCCTTGTTCATGTTGGTTGCCATTTTCTGAACCCTTCCCATCCCTACAATATCCATTTTGAGGTGAGACACCAGAACTGCACACAGTATTCCAAATGCATTTGGAGTCCAGACTCCATGTCAAATTATTATTATTATTATTATTATATATATATATATATTGCCCTGATATGCATCATCTTACATGGCTAGTCAGATCCCTAAACTGCAAATCCCACAGAGGAGAAGCTTACTTCTTTCTCTTGCTCTTTAAAGTGTTGCAACATGAATGGTGTTTTGCAAAGAATGTGTAATAATGAATGCTCTGAGATCAGGACTTTGTACGCGTTTGATTCACTGTGCTTTGGCTTTCAGGGTGAAAACATACTTTGTATCTGATTGCTATAAACAACTCATTAATCTGTCTTTAGCTAGCAGGTAAAATGCTGATAAAATATCTCACATTTTATCTGATGTATGGTTGTGTTTCAAATCTCTAATTGCAATATCATTATAATCCACATGCTTTTTGGGAAGCCTTACAAATCAATGCTGGGGGCTGTGATCCAATTTGTATGCCAGGCTGATTATATGCAATTGTCTTTGTGGCAATTTCCGCTTGGAAATTCAAATGGGATATAAATGCATATCAAAAGTCCAATGGTGCCTATTGTTCACTGGCATAATTTTATTCTGTAATATGATTTTCTCAACTTTTAAAATCACATTATCTATTCTGCATAGATTCCCCCCCACCCCACCCCCGGAAATCTTTTTGGCATCACACTGTGAACCTACCTCCTCGCGGCCTAGAGAACAGCAAGTTAGATGAAGCTATAAAGGGCATGATTTATAAAGCAAAAGCAGAAAACTCGTGCTGTTAGATACATTGATTGTGCTTTGAACAAACCCACACATGGAATGCAGCAGAAACAAATCCTTTCTCAATGCTCAGAAGTTCCCTTAAAAGGCCATATAGATCTGATAAGGTCATAAGAATTTGCTCTGTTTTATCATTCCAAAGATCCAGATAAGTTGGGGGCAATTTGGGAACACAGGAAACTGCCTTCTACTGAGTCAGGCCATTGGCCCACATAGCTCAGTAATGTCTATGCTAACAATGTTTTTTAGGCAGGGGATCTCTGCCTAAAAGGTGTCGGGAATGGAACCTGGGACCTCCTGCATGCAAAACAGATGATACACCAATGAATTTTGCCATGTCTTTCCCTTGCACTTTATATCTCAAGGGCCACATTCCACCCTGAGCAACTCTCTGTGGGCCATATGCCCTTGGTGGGGCATAAAGGTAAAGGTAAAGGTACCCCTGCCCGTACGGGCCAGTCTTGACAGACTCTAGGGTTGTGCGCTCATCTCACTCTAGAGGCCGGGAGCCAGCGCTGTCCGCAGACACTTCCGTGTCACGTGGCCAGCGTGACAAGCTGCATCTGGCGAGCCAGCACAGCACACGGAAACGCCGTTTACCTTCCCGCTATAAAGCGGTCCGTATTTATCTACTTGCACCCCGGGGGTGCTTTCGAACTGCTAGGTTGGCAGGCGCTGGGACCGAACGACGGGAGCGCACCCCACCGCAGGGATTCGAACCACCGACCATACGATCAGCAAGTCCTAGGCGCTGAGGTTTTACCTACAGCGCCACCCGCGTCCCTTGGTGGGGCATAGCCAGATGCAAAAGTGGGGTAGTTCCTTCACACTCCTTCACACTCATGCACCTTCCATCTAGGCAAGCAAAAGGCATTATAAATGTATAGCACTTTTGATGGTTATGGTTTCCTGTAAAGCATCCTGGAAACTGAAGCTCTACTCAGCAGAAAAACAAAGACAAAGAAGGGAGAAAGATTTGATAATATCAGAATTATTTATGGTTTAGTGTTCCTCCAAGGAACTACAGTGGTACCTCGGGTTAAGAACTTAATTCATTCTGGAGGTCCGTTCTTAACCTGAAATTGTTCTTAACCTGAAGTACCACTTTAGCTAATGGGGCCTCCTGCTGGTGCTGCGCCGCTGCTGCATGGTTTCTGTTCTCATCCTGAAGCAAAGTTCTTAACTCGAGGTACTATTTCTGGGTTAGCGGAGTCTGTAACCTGAAACGTCTGTAACCTGAAGCATATGTAACCCGAGGTACCACTGTATAAGGGATAAGCACGGTATTAATCATAATCACTGGGAGATGATGACTGGTTCAAGTTTACACAGTTAGCTTAACTTCTGATTGTGGATTTGAACCTAGAATTCTTTCTCTCATATCCAATACATTATACCCTATTGGCAGATCAATGAAAAATCAGATTACAGCTTCACAATGCCCACATGCTACCTAAACAGGGTTCTCCAAATGCTTTTGATCTGTTCCTTGAAAAAGCAAAGCTAATCATTTCAAGGCATCCATTAGATTATGGATTCTTGGCCATTGCCGCTGCGTGTGATACCACATCAATATAAGCTGGAGGTTTCTGTGTGTGTCCACGAATATTTTCCATCCCTGATGTGCAACTATTTTTCATTGCTGTTTCTCTACCTGAAAAGCTTGGTTTGTGGACTGATAAAATGGATGCTTTTTGTTTTTTTGTAGGTTTTTTTTTAGAGGAGACTAATAAGGGCACACTTGATCTCTGTCAAAACATTTCCCTCTTCCACTAGTCCTTCAGTGAATCAGGTTGAGTGATTGCTCAGAGGTTGCTGTTCCATTATGGATCATTCTGCAGGATAGTTTCTAATGCATACTTACAAAAAATATAGGAAATTCAAAACCATGATGGATTTAGACTTGTTATTGAATCCCAGAGCTAACATTAGAGTTGCATGTGGTGTGTTGGCACAAATATTTCATCAGCTCTTAATGTAAGGTAGAAAAAGTTCAAAACTATTGAAAGTCACCTTCCTTCTGCAAGGTACAATGAATTCTGGAGGTAGCTTTCTGTTGTATGTTTGATCCATTATCTCTGGGAATGACTAAAGACAAATTACAGCAGTCCATCCATTGACACGATAGGGATGGATCTCATATTATTGTTGTTTTTGTAGGAGACAGATTTGGCCCACTGAAACAACCATTACTTTCCGTCATTCATCTTCTGTAAAAATTCCCTGTTTAATTGTCTTTACAAATCGTGCTACGTATTTATTATTGGAATGAGTGACTTTTCCCTCTTTTGAGAGACTTTGGGTGCATGAGTGGATGAGACCAGGGTGTGAGTGGATGAATAACACTTTACCAATAAAATAAAACCCTAAGTATAAGATAAAAGAGAGGATAGAAAAAACCAGAGCGAATATAATGAGCAATTGAGAGTATTCAGACTCTACCTGGCTGAAGGATGCCATCAACTCTCAGGCAGGCGATAAAGCCCTGGGACAGGGCAGAACTCAGCAGAAGTGCTGACATCTGGCTTCAGTTCCTTCCTCATGACATACCTCAATGGCTTCCTCTTGCACACTATTTTATGGTAGTGAGACATGGGCAACGTATATATTCCAGGACTGCTGCCTCAATGCCTTCCACATGTGACCTGTCAGGAAGATTTTGAGTGTCACATGGCAGAACAGAGTTTCAGACAAAGAAGTGCTCTCTCAAGCCCACATTCTCCATAGTCCTTTCTCAGCGACATCTATGCTGGCTTGGTCATTTCCACAGAAGGCAGGATGGCAGGATCCCCAAAGACATGCTTTACGGGGAGCTGGCTTCAGGCACCAGACCCACTGGAAAACTGACCCTGCATTACAAAAATGTCTGTAAAAGTGCCATGAAGGCTGGCAACATCAGCCTCACCATGTGGGAATCCCTTGCAGATGACTGCAATGCCTGGAGTCAGACAGTCAGGTTGTGCATCCATAGCAGTGACCAGAGGAGGGATGACCACTGGTAGGAGCACAGAGAAAATAAATGCCACAGTGCATTTGCATCCGCAGAAGCAGATGTCTTCATCTGCCCCAGCTGCAACAAAACATGCCTCTCCTATAGCAGTCTCTACAACCACAGCAGGTGCTGCAACCTTCCAACAGTTTGACCTCACCCCCAAAGGCACACTCCTTCATTCTCTCATTCACTTCATTCATGCCAACAATCAAAAAGAATAATCTAATAATTCTGTTTTTATGTCTTAGGAAGATAGGAAGATGCCTTGTACTGAATCAGATCATTGCTCTATCTAGGTCAGTACTGTCCACAGTTACCTTTCCACCACAGGTAAGTGTGGATAAACCCTAACTGGGAGCAGCTCTCTAGGGTTCCAGGCAGGGAACTATCCCAACTCTACCTGGAAATTCTGGGGACTGAACTTGGAAGCCTCTGTAGGCAAAGCAGATGCTCTGCAACTGAGCTGTGGCCCTTTTCTCAAATGACTGGATGATAATTATATAACCAGCTAATTTCTTGGGGAATTGTACTTCTGTAGCTGTTCATTCTTGGCCTTAGGAGCTTCCAATTTTGTTAAGAAATGTGTCGCAATGTGCATTGGTTTCATTATCTATGTTCATTATTTATGTCTCTGAAATATTTTACATACAGGGGCATGGTTAGATGTTTAAAAGACGCAAAGAACAGGGCCCATGAAAGAAATCTGAATAGAATGCACATATGCTGATTTGCATATGTAGATGCCACTAGAAAATTAAAATGGTAAGTTGGAGCCCCCTAACAGAGGGTCCATGTTGTGCTCGCCTCCTGAAACTCTTCCCCAACCAGCTTGTGGGCGGGGCTTGCCCTGCTCCAAGCCGGTGGTGCCACAGTTATGCCACTGGCCTTTAGCCAATCAGCAAAGGTTGGGGGTATCTATTTTGCAGTGCGATTTTGCTTCGCCTACCGAACACCCGCCCACCCACCCATTAATTAGGTCGTGTTTAGCCTTGCTTTGGTCACCTGTTTTGGAATGGGGGCCGGGTAGGAATTTTCCCCAATGTAGCAGATTAGCTGTGGCCACTTGGTTTTTGCCTACCTCTTAGCAATCGTGACAACTTTGTAAGGTTTGGCGGTTAGGCATTGGTTTAGGGGAATGTGAGGAGGGGAGGTGTGGCCATCACCTGCCCCTCCAATGCATAGGGTATTCCGTTAAAGGAATCTGGGGGTCTGGATCTCCCTGCTGGTTGTTTACCCTTACAGGCTTCCTGCAGGGTAGGGCAGGAACCAGTTATAGTTTTGATACCAATGCCTAAGTCAATACCAGTCACATTTGTGTATTCAATAAAGTTGTGGCCAAATTTTGCCCATTAACATTTAAACTAAATTTTGTCTCTGCTGTGTCTTTATTTCCATGAGGGATGGGTTTTGGAGCACACATGGCTTAGCTTTGCACTGAGTAAAGTTTTATTTTAAGCTTTAAAATAGAGAAGAGTCAGAAGGTCCACGGTCCACCATGAAAGGCCCTCATCAGAGCCCACCTGATAATATTCTATGTCTGCATGATTAGAAGCACACTATCTCCTATACTCAGCGAAATCCTCCACTTTAAAACTGCCCAGGTTTTCCCTTACTACACCGTGGGGCAGCAAATGGCTCAACTGTGCATTGTGTGATGAAAATACTTCATTTTCTCTGTCCCAAATTCTGTTTCAGCTTGAATTGCTATGCTGTGTTTGAGAATTTTACCATGAATACTGCTTTCCTTGAAATAGATATTAGGCCTGTAATTTCCAGGATTCCCCCGGGTCCATTAAAAAAATAAATCCTTTCATTGGCTACTTTTCTAACTTCAGTTATGGAAGCCATTCTTAGGAACAAGTTTTTCTGGGGGGTGTGTGTGTCAGAATACAGTGGTACCTCGGGTTAAGAACTTAATTCGTTCTGGAGGCCCATTCTTAACCTGAAACTGTTCTTAACCTGAGGTACCATTTTAGCTAATGGGGCCTCCCGCTGCTGCTGCGCCGCCACTGCGCGATTTCTTTTCTCATCCCGAAGCAAAGTTATTAACCTGAGGTAATATTTCTGGGTTAGCGGAGTCTGTAACCTGAAGTGTCTGTAACCCGAGGTATCACTGTACCAGCAATTTCACTTTTGAGTTCTTTACAAACTCTTGGATGACGCCATCTGGACCCAACGATCTTTATATTTATGTTTATTTCTCAGTGAGGCCTATGCTTTTGTCTCTTGCCTACAATATTTTCCTGACTTCCTAAGAAAGTTAGCTCTTCAGTGAAAACAGATGAGTATAATATGTTCTGCTTCTCTGCAATCTCCTTTTCTATATTTAGCTCACCTTTGACTCCCTTGTCATCTACAGGTCCAAACATTTTTCTAGCCAGTTTCATGCTTCTAATGTATTAAAAGATGACATAGTAGTGGTGGTGGTGGTAGTAGTAGTAGTAGTAGTAGTAGTAGTAGTGGTAGTAGTAGTAATAATAATAATAATAATAATAATAATAATAATAATAATAATGTTTTAGCTATTTGCTGCTAGAATCATAAATTGAAACAAAGTACACAGCAGCTCAGAGGAAAATCAATTTATTTGTTTTTAAACAGAGCACAAATACAGATACAAGGCAAATCTTGGCACCCACACACACCCTTAATACAAAAACATACACATGGATGCAATGGTAAATTAGCTTTAAAAATATTGTAGGCCACTTACTGCTTCAGAAATTGAGGCAATCTGACTTGATTGGATTACACATGGTTGAATTTTCCTAAGCAGTAAAAGAATCAGTCATTCTCACCACTTAAAATGTGGACTAGATTTTTTGGGTTTTGATACATGTTTGCTTCAGTAAATGGGATTTGTATAGAGAGAAGATATTGGTTTTGTCAGATCACACCACTTCCCTTTCTGCATCCATAGATCTCTTCTTGTTTTGCCCAATATGACAGAACATGGGGCTCAGTGTACCTCAGATGACAGAATTACCAGTTCCAGCACCAGCACCAGCATCTCTGAGCAGCTTCCAATGGCCCTCTGCAGCTGATCCCATAATATCAAGCCTAACTGTTTTTAACCATGGCATCTGCAGGCTTCATGGATTAGGTGGGAATGACCGCTCCCTGCATAAAACGGGGGGCGCCCTTTGCGTGGATGCACGCAGCCCCTGGATCTGGAGTGGCTCCATCAGCATAGGAGGTCTTTGCCTACCTCAGTCAGTTGTCCAATCCCGCTTGGGGGAAGCGTTGCCAAGGAGACCAGGCCAGGTAGGGGAGGAACTACCTGCCCACACAATAGAGGGAGGATCTTACCTGGGAGTCCTCACTTGGCTCCAGAGCTTCTCCCACCCTACCCGCCCTCAGTTAAGTCTTATTTTGCAGGTTAACTTTTCTTCACAGGTATGCAGGCGATGCTACGTCAAGGTCGCTGTTAAAGGGCCGGAAAGATTTTGCCTTTCCTGTAGCAAAACGTCACAACTTTAGCGGTATCAGGCCTTGGGCGGAATTCTTTAGTCTATCTTCCTCTTTGCAGCTGCGATACCAGGGTTCCCCGTTAAAGGGGTTTCTGAAGGGAGGCTTTGACCGTACGCTGAGAGGTCATCATTACTCTCCCCTGCGGCAGCGTCGTAACGGGGGCGGATATCTCTGCTTGAATATATGTTCTCCAGAGCTGGCCCATCCCCCCCCCCACGGATAACCCTGATGCTCCTTAGGTTCCCGGCTGGGGACTGGGGAGGGATAACGCCCAATGCCTGAGCCAAGGTCTACCCACATTTGAAATTTAATAAAGTTGTGGCCAATTTAATCCCAAAGCACATTGTCTCGAGTTGTTATTCCACATAATGGGGGGCGCACTCGGGATCTGGGGGACTCTGCCTGTCCACGCAATGAGAATAAGGAACCAATGGTTCATTGGATAGCACTTCTGTAATTTTTTTCCTCTCCTCCACTTGTTAGAAGACTATTGCCACTAGTGTTTAAGACTATGGACTTCTAAAGGATTAACTATAGTACTTTTAAGATAAAATTGCTGGCATAATGTAGTCTCAATCCCACTGTGAAGGGTTTCACTGTCCTCCAGGAGGTCCAGGAGACAAGTATGGCTCTGTGATGCTGAGCCAAGCATCCTAGAAATAGGTGAGCAGATAAGAAATGCCAACAAGCCTCCAGGCCTGGCAGGCTGAGAGATAAAGCTGTGGAGGTTTGTGCAAGCAGTGGGAATATGGAAAAGCCAGTATGGAAAGCAAAGGAATTGGAAGAAGAAAGAGAGGGCATGTGAGAGTACAGCTGAGACAGGAAGTGAGCAGGGTTGAGAAGCAGAGAAGCCTTCGAGTGACTGATACAGTGAAGATGAAAGATTGAGTAAAGAAGGGCGAGTTAAGAAGGATGGGTGGGTGGGTGTTCCAACAGATGGGAAAGAGCATGAAAGGGAGGAGTGTGTGTGCGGCTGGCAGGGAGAAAGATTAAGGAATGGATGCAACATTGTTATACAAGCGTGTGTGTAGAGTGGAAGCAGAGTGGTTGCAGTGCAGATCTATGAGGGAGCTATGAAAAAAATGAGCAGGAAAGAACTGAGTAAAAGGCCAGTGCTCTTTTTCCGGGAGGACGCAGGGGTACACATACCCCTAAACATTTTGTGAATCTTTGTACTTTTGTCCATTTACTGTATTTATTTTCCCCGATTTGAAGTATAAAATGGTGATTTTCTTGAGTCAAAATGAGAGTTCCCCTAAACTTTTTTTAAGGAAAAAAAGCAGTGTAAAAGGCTAAGGACAAAAGGGGGAGTACATAGTGCATTTTGGTAGTGCGTCATACAGGTGGAGAATAGTGTTAGGAAATGAGGTTTCCGAACCTAAACAGAAACAGAGTGTCTGGAACACAGAAATTCAGTGTTGCATCCCAATACTGTACTTAAGGGTGAGAGGAGCCCAGAGTTCAACAGAGTGAGAGGTTCACTGGGTGTTGCAGATAGAGAAGAAGCATACAGGGGCTATGAAGCCACATGGAAAAAGAAAACCTGCAGGCCCATTTATCCTGTTGCGTCAGTGATTTGTGTCCCCCTATATTACCTGTTGTTTCATAAATTCTAGAAAGAATTGTGAAGTTACTGCTCTATCTGTGCCTCTGATATAAACCAAAAACAAGTTTGGCTCCTGACACAATCTGCTTACCACCATTCCAAAAAGGAAAGCTTATGTTGGAGTTCTTTTTCTCCTCTCCACTAGAATGAAACAGTGGCTATAAAAAGTAGAATGACTTATAACTTCTCCTGCTGCAATCAATTCAATAAGCTTAACTACAGTAGAGGGAAGTGCAGTGCTAAAGCTATGCTCATAGTGATCAAAGCAACACCCATCCTGCCTCTAACAGGCAGTCTCAAATTCTTGGGTACGTGCTCTTTCTCTCTGTCTTTCTCTCATTTTTGTCAGAGGGGGGAAGGTTTATGAATTTGTGCCAACCAGCACATATGGTCCAAATGCAAGCAATCTGCTGTATACAACCAGCATGTCTGGGGTTGTTCTTCCTTCACTGTGCTTCCTGTGAGTGTTCAGAAGTCATAAACAACTACAGTGGTACCTCGGGTTAAGAACTTAATTCGTTTCGGAGGTCCATTCTTAACTTGAAACTGTTCTTACCCTGAGGTACCACTTTAGCTAATGGGGCCTCCCGCTGCCGCCGCACGATTTCTGTTCTCATCCTGAAGCAAAGTTCTTAACCTGAAGCACTATTTCTGGGTTAGTGGAGTCTGTAACCTGAAGCGTATGTAACCCGAGGTACCACTGTATTGGCAAGTTAAGAAAGAAAAAAAAGAGCAAAGAAGCCACCAGCCTGAACCAATTGATGTTTCACGTTGCCAACACCTTGCTCATGTTTCAGGTAAATACTTACACACCTAAAGTCTGCTGGTGTGTATTACAAATCCTTTCAAAATTAGAGTTGCTCAATCTACATTTTTAAGTGAACTGATCTGATTCACACTTCCTGGACTAATAAAATATTAGGAAGTCATTCTGCAAAGAAACATAAAAAGGTGCTTGTAGCTTTAAATAAGTTTTCTTTAATACAGTGGTACTTCGGGTTAAGAACTTAATTCGTTCTGGAGGTCTGTTCTTAACCTGGAACTGTTCTTAACCTGAAGCACCACTTTGGCTAATGGGGACTCCCGCTGCTGCCGTGCCACCAGAGCACGATTTTTGTTCTCATCCTGAAGCAAAGTTATTAACCCAAGGTAGTATTTATGGGTTAGCGGAGTCTGTAACCTGAAGCGTATGTAACCTGAAGCGTATGTAACCCGAGGTACCACTGTAGTTAGGAGTGACATTCCAGGCTGATTAGTTACAGCTGGGGGCGGAAATAAAAAAGAGAAAGTTGCAGGTTACACTTGCCTGCACGAGAAAAGAGTACCCACACACTGTGAGTTTATACCGTGGCGGAAGGATGTTATGTAAATCGATTTGTATATAGTCACAACTAAAATGCTTGTGAACCAGCCAATAAATAAAGTAACCCTTGACTGAGTATTTTGCACAAGTCTCGTAGTCTCTTGTCATCTGCTGCCTGGAAGAAACTCTGCTTCAAGCCGTTTAAAGCGGTTTTACAGAGGAGCCACCACACCAGCAGCAAGCACAGCCGAAGTGTGTGGGCAGCAACCTCCAATATAAAATCATCAGAACATAGTTATCCTTCAGTTAATACACTGTCCCAAAATGTAATGATACAGTCCTCAGCTCAAAGCAGTGAGTAAACTTGCAGAAAGGGTTTGTTTGAAGAATACAAATAGAAAATTTCCAGTTTAAGCAACCACCTCTTCAAAGCCATTAGATATTTCAGAGTAGTAAATGTAATGTTAAGATGTACAAGCACTGCAAGATCCTGTGTGTGTGTGTGTGTGTGTGTGTGTGTGTGTGTGTGTGTTATTATTTATTAATTAAATTTCTATCCAGCCCTGACTCCTAAAGGAGCCTAGGGTGGCAAATAACAAGAAATCAATCAATCGAAACATCTTAAGAACTTTTGATGTGCACTGGAATAGTTCTCAGCTTGTTGAAAGATGAAGGTCTTCAGCAGGCATTAAAAAGACAACAAAGGCAACATCTGTCTAATATTCAAGGTGAGGTGATTCCAAAGGGGATGTATCACAACAATAAAGGCCCAATTCCTACATTGCGTGGCATGGACCTAACTATATAATGGTATCTGTAGGAGACTCACACCTGCAGTGATCAGCTGGGTTTATAAGAGGTGAGACAATCTTAGCTATCCTGGTACCTAGATGTATAGGGCTTTAACATTTTCATGAGGATTTAAATCAGGGTTTCCCAAACTTGGGTTTCTAGCTGTTTTGGGACTACAACTCCCATCATCCTTAGCCAGCAGGAACAGAAGCCATGGATGATGGGAATTGAAGTCTGAAAACAACTGGAGGCCCAAGTTTGGGAAACCCTGATTTAAATATACACACACATCACAAATTGCAATGGAAGTGTGAAGAACTGAATTTAAGACTGGAAATATGAGCAACAGAAGGAATTGAAATGAGCAGATTTGTCCATCCCTAGTCTCTCCCAAGATATGCCTGGGGATTGAGCCTGGGACTTTCTGCCTGGAAAGCACCTGCTCTACCATTAAGCAAGAGTCCTTCCCCTGTCTTATTCTAGGGAAGAAAGAAAAAGAATCTGCAACTGTGAAGTATAGTTAATCTTTAACCACAATGTGAGAGAAAAGAAGTTCTTAAACTCTTGGCATTATAATGACGTTTGAAGTTGCATCTCTTTTCACAGGCATTGCCTTGACTTCTTGATCTGGACTTCCCGCCTTTCATGATTGCTTTATTGTTTTAATGGTGTTGTTTCTATTCTGCATTTTGAATGTGGAAAGTTATATTTTAATGGTTCTGTTTATTATTGCCTTTATAGTTTGTAAACTGTTTAGAAGCCTACTCTAGCATTAAGCAGTGTAATGATGATGATGGTGGTACAGCTTATGGCCAAACAAATCAAATGACTGTTTGACCCACTGTTGAACAAATTAAAAAGCAAAGCAGGCACATGAACTCACTTTGAGAAATCTGGCTTTTGCTTCCTGATCTAATGTGATGATACATCAGTGCAGAGCATCAGGCAATTAAAGTAAATTGCATTTGCCATCCTTATTGGTGAAATTCATGTGCATTAGGAAGATGGCACCATCTCCACATGCTGGTCAGAGTGACTGCCAACATTCCTAACAGCAGGAAATCCATTTGTACCACCACACTAAGTAGGTATAAGATTTCCTCATTTTGGGATGTCTGGATAGTGATATCAAGAATCAGTTCAGTTGTGGCATCTTAAGACTGGAATTCCGTTCCTGAGGAACCTTACTCTCTAAATGCTTTCCTGCCTTTAAAAAGTTGATCCAAATATTTCTCTTCCACAAGGGCTGAGGACTTATGATTTCTGCTACCATTATGCTATTACACTGGTACCTTGGGTTAAGAACTTAATTTGTTCTGGAGGTCTGTTCTTAACCTAAAACTGTTCTTAACCTGAGGTACCACTTTAGCTAATGGGGGCCTCCTGCTGCTGCTGTGCTGCTGCTGCACGATTTCTGTTCTCATCCTGAAACAAAGTTCTTAACCTGAGGTACTATTTCTGAGTTAGTGGAGTCTGTAACCTGAAGCGTCTGTAACCCGAGCTACTACTGTAGAATAATACTGTAAAGGTAAAGGGACTCCTGACCATTAGGTCCAGTCATGACCGACTCTGGGGTTGCGGCGTTCATCTCGCTTTATTGGCCGAGGGAGCCAGCGTACAGTTTCTGGGTCATGTGCCCAGCATGACTAAGCCGCTTCTGGCGAACCAGAGCAGTGCACGGAAACACCGTTTACCTTCCCGCCGGAGTGGTACCTATTTATCTACTTGCACTTTGACTTGCTTTTGAAATGCTAGGTTGGCAGGAGCAGGGACCAAGCAACGGGAGCTCACCCCGTTGCGGGGATTCGAACCGCCGACCTTCTGATTGGCAAGTCCTAGGCTCTGTAGTTTAACCCACAGCGCCACCTGCATCCCTTCGAATAATACTGTACCTAGCATTTATTTAGAGGTTTCAAATATATACGGTACATTGGTATGCGACTAAGTGCTTCTGCTAGCTCAAGAGAACTTTCCCTCCTTGTCTTCTACTTGTGTGTGCACATTTGTGCATGCACACACACACACCCTTCCCAAATCTCTTGCAGAGGCATAGGGAAAACTCCACAACAGATGTAGGTGTGTGGGAATATTGGGGGGGGGGGAGGAAAAGAAGGGGGATGTAGCACAGCTAAAAGTTCTCTCAGTAATACTAGCAGAAACACTACATTGGATACTGCCCAGTGTGTGTGTGTGTGTGTGTGTGTGTGTGTGTAAAACACACGTACGGGGGGGGGGGGAGCCCTGGCCATTAAAAATAGCCTGTCTGGATCAGGTCAATGGCCCTCTTGAGAATCCTCTTCTCAAAGTAGACAACCAGATCCCTGTGGGAAACCCACAATCATGAGAGTAGTCTTCCCTTCCATGATTTTCAGCAACTGGCATTGAGAAATATTACTGCCTTGAGCCTTTGAGGCAGAGTACAGCCTCCTCTTTCTCCATGAATGGCCTTCTCCTTCATGATGGCTGATTAGTACAACTTTGTTGTGTCCATAGACTCAACACTCCTTGTACCTTGCATTTGAACAACTGTGAAGCTCATCTCTTTGTGTACAGAGGTTTTACGCAGAATGTAATGTGTGAACACCTCTTAGGTAGTGTCCCATCAAACTCAATGGGAATGAGATCCAAATAAACAGCCATAGGACTGCTCTGCACATTGCTGACACTTTTGCTCTCCTTTTATATGGTAATCCTCACCACCACCACAAACCTAACAACATAGACAACCCTGGTTCTGCAGAGGCACAAAGACTAAGAAAACTATCAAATATGTGTGTAAACTCTGAGGTCAGAGGTACTACATTTTAAAAAGCATAAATATATAGTGATTATATAGATAATGAGCACTCACACTTTACATGGTGGGTGCCCTTTGCGGGATCACGCATGGTGCTACAGTTCCCAGGGAGCTTACTGGCAAACAGGGGCTGGCTTGCCTTTCAGTGTTAATTTTTGGAGGTTCATGCCCAGCCTCAGTATTCAAGTTTCTTGCTGGGAGGTAGGGCCAGCCCCATTTATAAATAGGGGGTGAAGCCAACAATAGTCAGGCAGTCGGCTCAGAAGATTCACCCTCCCTACCCTCCCTTTGTTTAATGTTTCTTGTTTGCAGGTTAACTTTTTCTTCCTGTTTAGCGGGCACTGCTATGGTCTTTGACTGGTTGTTGTTGAAGGACCAGGAAGAAATTTTCCTGCATTGGCAGGTTTTGTCTTTCCCGTAGCAATTCGTCACAACTTTGACGGTTATGGCCTTGGGTGGAATCCTTTAGTCTTTTCTTCCCTATATGGGGGGGGGGCGTGAAGTGGTGTTTTACCGCCCTGTGGCGGCGATTCCAGGGTCTCCCTCTTAAAGGGGTTATATATATGGGTATCACTGGCCATACACTGAAAGGTCATCAGTGAACTACCCTGCATGCGGGGCATGGCTGCCTGCTACACTTACGTCTCGCAGATCACCCCCATGTCCCATTTACCCTGATGACCCGCAGTTCCCCCTGGCTGGGGAACTGGGAGGGATCCACACCCAAGGCCTAAGCCAAGGTCTTCCTACATTCGGAAGTTTAATAAAGTTTTGGCCTAATTTTAATTCCATATAACGTCAGAGTCTTTATTCCTTCCTTATGATCCCTGATGGCTGGGGCTGTCACTGCCTGATCACACAATCTCTGTAGGAAGATGTGGTTAAAGTGTGTGTGTGTGTGTGCGCGCGCGCATGCTAGCAATTCAGTATTTTTGTTTTCTATTGAGGTTCCCCTTAGGGTGAAGTTTGGAATGCACACCAAATGTGTCTGTTGATATTAAAGTCATTAAGTAGCCTTTGGAGGTTTAGTGCAAGGCAAAAGCCTTGGCCGATGGCCAGACAGAGCCAACATCTTCTTTTTCTTTTACAGGCACTATAATAGACTCTCCATTTCATACTCACAAGGTTTAAAGGTTTAAATTCCTTTATTACAAGTTGGGATGGGTTGAACAACTTATTCCATCCCCGTTTGTTCCCTCTGGCACTCAGCCATTGGATTGTTGCTTTCTGTTATGTCCCGCTATATCTCATTCCTTACCATTGTATACTGTTCCACCTCTTTGTGTACATTTTGTATGCACTTCTTACGTAAGATTTGGACTTTTGATATAAAACACACACTTTTCAATGCTGCCCAGTGCATTCAACAGTAAAACACACATTTTGCATGCATCTTTTATAAAACTGATATTTTTGTGCACTCTTTTCGCATGCTTAAAGTTCCCAGTTCCCAGAGAAATGCTGCAAAATCCAATTGGGAGTTGCATTATGGTTTGTAAGCAAGTACAAGAGTGATGAATTGGACCAGTCTACTGTGCAAAGTTCACTAAACAAATTCCTCCCCATATCTATCTGTCATCTATCTATAATCTATCATTTCATGAAAATGACATCACACTTGATTGTAGAAAACCAAAAGGGAGAGTGTGTGTTTGAGAGAGTCCACACCCCCTGCAGAACAGGGTGAAATACTTCACCAGAAACCCAACATGACAAAGGCACACAAAGTGAAATGCCTACTATATAAAGGAACATAGGATACAGTGGTACCTCGGGTTAAGTACTTACGGTAATTCTTGACTATATGGGACTGGCGGAGATGACTGGCAGAATCCGTGACCAAGGGAAAGAGACGGTGGAAGAAGACTGGAAGAAATTTAAAATATATCTTAAGAACTGTTGTAAAATTAATGAGTGTTAAAATGTCAAGGGAATGGGAAATACAGAATTACAGCTGTAACTGAATAAGTTAGAGAAGAACTTAAAAAAAACAAAAAACGAATTGAATAATTAGCTAATTGGGGGGGTTGCTGAAGAAATTTTAAAACAGGGATGCAGAAAAGGGGAGGCATGGGGAAGTCCGGGAAGTAAGGTTTATGAAAAAAAAGGTTACAAAATTATACATGTGTATATGTTTGTTTGTTTATGTATTGTGTATTGTCTGTGTTTATTTTGTGTTGAAAAATAAAAAAAATTATTAAAAAAAAAAGTACTTACGGTAATTCGTTCTGGAGGTCTGTTCTTAACCTGAAACTGTTCTTAACCTGGAGCACCACTATAGCTAATGGGGCCTCCTGCTGCCACCACACCGCCGGAGCACGATTTCTGTTGTTATCCTGAAGCAAAGTTCTTAACCTGAAGCACTATTTCTGGGTTAGCAGAGTCTGTAACCTGAAGCGTATGTAACCTGAAGCATATGTAACCCAAGGTACCACTGTATTGCCTTATCCTGATTCGGACCATAAGTCTATCTGGATCAGCATTGTCTACCCTGGCTTGGAGTGACTCTCCAGGGTTTCAGACAGAGGGCATTCCTAATCCTATCTGGAGATGTCTAGGATTGCACCTGGGACCTTCTGCTTTACCACTGAACTTTGGCCCATCTCTCTGCAAGTCCAACCAATGGGTACACACTGGGACTTCATGCTAAAATAAAATTGTTCTGCCTTGCAAAGAAACAGTCACATCATCTGACTTCTAGGCTGCTGATAGTCTAGCAAAATGCTCACTTTGTTTTCAGTTATCACTAGAATAATCTCTTCTACTGTGCATAAACATTATTACATATTTACTTTTGGATAAATAACAATACTCCCCCCCCCAAAAAAAAAAAGTTACTAGGAGAATCAGCCTTAGCGTTTTCTTCTCATTAGCCCTTTGCTTGTTGCCACCTGCTTATGAAACAAGAGCTAAGTAGGAAGTGCTAAAGTGTTCCCACTTGGCTAATGAGAGGAGACAACAGAACTCACTCCACTAATTATTTTTTTGCCAGGAGCAAATCTAGGGGCCTTGCTAGGTGAAGCTGAAAGCACTCCAACAAATTATATGTATGGAGACCAGTTTGGTGTGCATTTTAAAATCTTCCCACTGTTTTTCCCATTCCTTGAGGGCTTTATTCTTAAAGGCATCATTCTTTATAATAACCATCATGTGGTCCATTTTTGTTTTTGCTACAGCTTGTCTGTCATTCCTTGTATTGCCTCCCCCTCTCTTTCCAACTGACCCCTGAGTAACTGTTCTGCCTACCTATCTCCTTGAATAAAAGCAAGGAAGGAACTGACCCTAGCATTACCTGTAATTATATAACAAGTTTAAAATTACAAGCTTCCTTGTGGAAATGCTCATTAATCTTTCTGGCAATAGACTCCTTTTGCTGTGGAATGTTTCCCAGAGTGCTGGAAGTTAACTAGATGTAAGAATTTGGCCTTGGTTAAGTTTATTGGTTTCTTATCCATTGCTTCCATTCTCTGAGGTTTGATACTTGCAGGGGGTCACTTTGGACTGATTTGCATAAGTATGTTCTTCCTGTTCATACCCAGTGCTGACTTGCACAAGTGAAATTCCAGTAATTGCACAGGTAAAATTTTCATGTCACCAAGCATCACCTCACACATAATGGTTTGGAACCAGATTTTATCATGCATAGAGCAGAACAATTGAACTCACTTTAGCAACAATGTATCTACTTTAAGCATGATGGGAAGCTTGGATCCAACCCAGTGAACAGATGGGTGACATACCCCTTAGCTTCCTTTAATTCATTTAGATATAAGCCATGGAAGTGGGTTGCAGACAATGAAGTGATAGCATGCCATACCTTTCTGTATGCAAAACTATTATCATTAGTCGACAGAAGAACTGAGGTACGTTTCACAGCTACTATTTGTGACTGAAGGAACAGAGAGAGTGACATTTATCACAGTCCCTTGAAACTATCCTGTAGAATTGCAATTGCCACCTCAGGGTGTGTTTCTCATGCAAATGTTGAAATGGGCTGTCTCTATAATCCCAAGTCTGTAGCATAACGATATGGACCTACAATTTGTACATGGACCTCAGGCAATGCACATGCAGAACGCTTTCCTATTGTTATGCTTGGAGAATTCCTACACATAAAACTTATTAAACGACAAAAAACCCCGAATAAACGCCCCCCTCCAAAAAAAGCTTTAAAGGTATAGGATCTCACTCCCCCCGTTAAATCAGTGGGTGAGTGGGGAGAATAGGGATTGTACATGTGGGAGAACAAAGAGAGCTCAGACCCCAGAATTGAATTGTACAACCTCCAAATTGGGCTGAGCCAAATCAGGCTGTCTTACAAAAGAACCAGATAGGGGTCAAAACCAAAACTTGCAATCTGCACACACCACCCCTCCTCCTGATTCCCAGCTTGCTTCCAGCTTTTAGAACCAGGACATAACATTTCATGAAATGTCTTTCCCTTGTATCACTTCAATAACAATTCCAGAATTGCCGGTTTCCACCAGCGATTTTTTCTCCTTCCTGCTGTTTCATTCTTCTTTCTGTTATCTCTTTCCTTCTATTATCAGCTCTGTTAGATTACCGTGCTGAGATTCGCAGGGGCTTCTAATCCTGGGCTAATGTAGGGCTGCTCTTCACCTCCCTCGCCTTCATTTTATTTTTTAATATCTAGGACAAAGGAGGCTCTTGTTTGATGTTATATTTAATTACTCGGTAATGACTTGAGGTGAGGAGCAATCTAATTTCTGGAATGCTATTGGGCAGCCAGTCACTGACAACAGCTGAAAAGAAACCACATCTGCTGTGTGCAGCACACTTATTGTCTTCTGTCCCATTTCATGTGGACAGAAGGTGCTGCACACACAGATAGCCCATAATATGTAGCCCTGTTGCGCAGCATTTCTACTTCTTCTTTTCCTTGCCAGTTAGGCTGTCTCCATATTTGTAAAGAATTGTACAAAAAAGGAAACAGATACCACCCAAAGGAGAAGAGGGTTTTTTTTTACACACTTACCAGGAAATAAGTCCCATTGAATTCAATGAGAGCTTCCTTCAGAGTGGAGGTGCACAGGATTTTAATGCTGCAGGCCCAACCCTGACTTATCAGGATAAAGCCCTATTTAGCTTAGAGGGACTTGTTTTTGAATAAAACATATGTACAATTTCACAGCAAGATAGCTCACAGCCTCTGTTGGCTATTTCTATGTGACCTTGGCCTTTGACACCTGAGGTGTGTGTTTTAGGACAACCCTATTCTTGTGACTGTGAGATGCATTGACTGTTTTTAATATTGATTTTTAAATTGTTGTTACCCTGTTACCCTGGTGAAGGGCAGGTAACAAGAAGAACAGCAACAAGAACAGCAGCAGCCTGGCATCCTTTCCTCTCTCAAGAACAGTAACTAATCATAGAACCATAGAATCATAGAACTGTAGAGTTGGAAGGGACCATGAGGGTAATCTAGTCCAACCCCTTGCAATGCAGGAATCTTTTGCTGATACTTTTAACATCATGGATTGCAGGTATATTCTTCTTGTGTTTTCTTTTTTCTTTTTCTTTGGTTGTAACAGCCTTATTTTATGCTTGTACCTATAAGATATGGAGCTTTAGTGAATTTCAATAAAAACATTCCACCACTAACAACAACATCCAAGTTAATTAATCAAAGAAATGTTATCTAAATAATTAGATGATTAAATCTGCATAAATATGCATGTGAGGGAGGAAATCTTGTTCTAAAGTTTAGGAAGATAAGAAGCAGCTTTATACTGTACAATACATACATACTGTACCAATGCACTGATTTATCACTTTAAACAGTCATGGCTTCCCTCAAAGAATCGTGGGAGTTCTAGTCTGTTAAGGGTGCTGCAAAGTGTTGGAAGAATCCTATTCCCCTCTCAGAGCTATGATTCCCAGAGTGGCTTAACAATCAATTCCTCTTCACAGGGAACTCTGGGAATTGTAGCTATGGGAAGAGAACAGGGAGCCTCCTAGCAATGCTCAGCACCTGTAACAAACTACAATTACCATAATTCTTCAGGGGAAGCCATGACTGTAAAAGTGGTATTATAGTGCTTTAAATATATAGCATAGATGTCAGAGGTGCCAGCTTGTGAGGGAAAGTGGGGGGGGGCATTGTGCACATGACATCAGGACATCAGGAGCAGCTGGGGGAGGAGCTCAACATGACGGCTGTGCGGCCTAATGGCCAGCTGCTTCTCTGCCTCCAACTGGTGCTGTTGCCAGTGGGAGGTTGCTTCAACCCCCCTTCTCCTCTGTGGCAGGAGGATAAGCTGGCCACTGGAAGCATGCCATGCTCAGATCTGCATTTCACCTCCATGCTTCTTGAGCATTGAGGGGCCCTGGTCCTCACCCAAATAATAGGGGGGTAGCAAAAGGGCCTGGCTCCCATGAGCTGGTGCCCATGAGACATGTTGCCCCAGACATAAAGGAACTTGAATGAATGAGAACTAAACATCCGAGATAGGCTTTCCCCACATTGTCACCAACATATGGTGAGCAGGTGTGCATGTGCCCACAGAGGCCTTCCCTAACATGCCATTGAGTCTTCTCCCCTCCATGGAAATTACGCTGGGAGGGCAGTAAATAATAGATATACATATGTGCAAGCATATTCCTAGACAGAGGCTATATTCACAGTATGCATTTGAAGCACTTTTATAACACTTTTCAGGAGACACTGGGACACACACACACACACACACACACACACACACACACACACACACCCTTTGCAAGGGATTAGGAAGATACACACAAACCAAACAAGAAATGGGGACAGGTGGAAGTTGTTAAGTTGACAATAATGTTGAAGAAGGATTACAGTGAAAATTTGATTGAAGGAAACTGGTTGCACAAGATCTATAAAGTGAACTGGAGGTTGTTGGAACTGGAGTGGGTATTATGCTGGTGTAGTAACAGTAATGCAAGGAAAGACAAAACATGACTTTTTAATCATCTATGTAATATTTATGTATTGTTGCCATGAAATATTAGTTCTCTTAGTTAATTGGCGGAGCTCACCATGCGGAATCTCTCCATATATAGAACTGTAATGAATATATGTGAAGAAGGAGCCATAGACAGACATGAGTCTGACTGCTGTACTTGACTCTTGCAGGTTGTTGTGGGAAGAAAGTGGGCTGGGAAGGACACTGCCATACCCCTCTGGGTGTTCTTTGATGACAGCCCAAATGCAATACCATATGGGTGCAATATGGAGATTGGGTCAGGGGGCACTGCAAGGCCAACTTGGAGCAAAACCTGTGAACTATATTTGGACAGAGCTAAATATGAAGTGTGGGAGTGAGAAGATGAACTTGCAGAACCGCAAAGAAAAATTATCCCGAAGTGATACTGAGGTGGGATAACCTCTGGCCAGATGGATGGAGTTTGGTGGATGACAGCCTCTGGAGTATAGACTCTATCTATCTATCAATATCATCTATCCATTTTCTATACCATCCTTCATCAGAAGATCACAGGGCAGTTTACAATATAAAAACACAAAAACACATAACATAGTAAAAAAACAAAAAACACCAATATTTTTAAAGGTAATAGATTGCTCAATTAGATCAATTTCCTGAGCATTTTGTGTTGCAGTAGTAGTTGTTTTTCCCTCCCTGAGGTAGCTCAGTAGCGAGCCAGTAATTTGCTTGACTTTCTTCTTTGTAAAGCCAACCTGAGGAGTCACAGCATGGACCTCTATCCCTTTTGGGCATTGAAGACCCAGCAGGTGAACCTGGAGGACAGGGAATGCTCTGGGGCTCTATTGTAAACTGTGAGTAGTGCTGCCCTATAATTGTGCTAAGGAGGCATAATGTAAAGTTATGTAATGTTTGTATTACTGACTGCTGGAGCTTCTAGCAGATACTTTCATTCTTCTTCATCTTCATCTTCAGTTCTGATAGGTCGAAGGGGAGAGATTAAGAGATTTCTTTAACACATTGCTCATGCTTGATTTTGTCTCTGCTTTGCAAATGGATGCAAGACAGTAAAAGATTTTTGCTACAAAAGAGATGTGAGACTAGAAAGCAACCTTAGCTTTCTGATTCATGGTACATTAAAATGCCTCAATTTGCATGCTTCAGAACCTCCTTCCATGTAGACACATATCTAGTTTGCTCTTCAGTTGCCATGCACTTCCCTTTGGTCTGCTGCTTCAAAGGGACAGTTTGGTCCTCTGCTTCAAAGGGGCAAAGGGAAAACCGATGATGCCTGCAATCTCATGGGATATTTGGTAATTACTATCCCTTTCAGAATTGTATTCCTTGTGAAGGAAGAAGAGAAAAAGGCAACAGAGATGTATGTGAGCATTGAAGGTCTTCCAAGAATAAAAGATTTGTGGTAAGCAAGAAAGAATTTCAACAAGGCCACCATTTTTGCCTACAGGTGGGGTGTGCATATTCCTTTGTGTACACTACATTATATGAGGATGAGCATAAGCATAAGCATAAGCATAAGCATAAGAAGAACCTGCTCAATCAGGCCAGTGGCCCATCTAGTCCAGCATCCTAAACTCACAGTGACCAATCAGATGTCTATGGGAAGACTGCAAGCATGACCTGAATGCAACAACACTCTCTTCTCATGCAATTTCCAGCAACTGGTATTTGGAACCATGCTGCCTCCAATAGTGGTGGTAGAGTTGGAGACTTCTGCTAAGGCAAATGATATCCTCTTCTACCAAGGACCATTACCCCACAAGATAATTCACCTGAAGGCCACAAACAATTAGCCAATTACTCTAATTGCATTAGGCAACAAATTGCATGTGTGTGAGAGAGAAAGTATATAGCCAAAGAAGATACTACTGTGTATTGTTGCCATATCCTGAAGCTCTTGATGCTGATCTTCTTAAATGACCATGACAACTACCCTTGGAAGGCAGGGATGGGGAACTGGTGGCCCTTTAGATGTTATTGGGCTACAACTCCCATTTTTCCAGATGATTGACCATGCTGGTTAGGGCTGATGGGAGTTGAGTCCAAGCAACATCTGGAAGGCTGCAGGTTCTTTATCCCTGCTGGAGGGAAAGGTGGGTGAAGACACATGCTAGTTCCTTCTACCAGGACTGTTGTTATTATTTGCCAAAGCAAGCAGGTGATGAAGGGAGGGTTGGATGCTGCTGTTAAAAGTGCATGGAGCACCTTGCTGTAGGACCACCTGCTTGGCCACTCTCTTTGACAGCCCTCCCCATTGAGTAAATGGAGAACAGCTGCTAGGAAATGCCTCAGGGCAGCATGAAATTAAGGGGAGGGATGCAGCCAGCTCTTAGCTCAGACAGTCCCCACACATGGGCTACAACAATACATTTCAAAACTTTTGAAAAAAAGCAAAAAATGGTTGTATCCCAAGGAAATGTTTCTTTAAAAGTGCATTGTGATGAATGAGTGATCTATAATAGCTAGTGTGGTAAAACTGGTTGTATGCTGGGCCAAACAGAAATGCTGCCCCCTCCCCCCAGCTCACTGCAGAAATTAGGACGGGGGTGGAATGCAGCAGAACCAAACAAACATGGGGGTTATTGGTGGCAACATGCAGAACTTTGCCCTATAGTGTACTCAGAAGGAAGTCCTGTTGAGCTCAATAGAGTTTACAAACAGGTCAGGGTACAGAAGTGCAGCCCATGTCTTCCAAGTTTCTTCTCCTGATATAGGCATTATTTAGGAAACCCATTATATTCATGACAGCATCTTTACCTAGACGTCTCTGTTCCTTTTCATATGTTGGTTATCCCTCAGTGGTAGGGCACCTGCTTTGCATGCAGAAAGTTCCAGCTTCCATCCCCAACAACTCTAGGTAGGGCTAGGATAAGATCCTGCATAAAACCCTGTACAGCTGCTGCTAGTCAGTGTAAACCAGGGTGTCCAAACTTGACTTGGGTCTCCAGCTGTTTTGGGGCTACAATTCCCACCATCCCTGACCACCGGTCCTGCTAGCTAGGGATGATGGGAGTTGTAGTTCAAAAACACATGGAGACCCAAGTGGACACCACAGATGGAAACTGTGGTGTAGATAATACTGATCTAGATGGACCAAATGTCTGACTCAGTATAAGGCAGCTTGTTGTGTTCCATTATGAAGATTCACAAGAAATCAAGATCCCACAGGCATAGTTTGCTTCTTTTTCCTGGTGTGAAAGGCTATGAACTTTTGTGTTTTCTTTCGTTCTTTCTACTGTAAAAAACCCCAGGAACTATTGTTTTTCTTACTGGATCAATATGTTGAAGTTGCTTAAATAAAATATGAAGACTGCAGTTGTGTGGTGTTTGACACACCAGGTTGCCAACAACCTCAAAGGGAGTGTTGACCCATGGATGTGAGATTCAGTCTTCAGTATAACTGGCTCACACAGTCCATCTAAGCCCAAAGGATATGTTTTTATTGGTTTTTATCATAGTGAGAATCTGACCCTGATTTCCCCCCTTACTTCCTATCTCCCTTGATATATTATGGATTAGAAGACCACATTTACATTTGTATGACAGCTTTGAAACATTTGGTCTTGCTGTCGGCCTGGAGAGTGAAATTCTATTTTATGTATATATGAATTTACCAGTCATATAGTGTTAGCTGCTGATGTAAGAAACAAACAGATGTGGGTCAACTCATAGGACAATTCCCCAAGTAGCACAGTATGGGTCAGATGTTTCCCAAGGCAAAACAGCAGCAGTGAGGAAGGTCAGGCCTGAGGGACAAATGTGGCATGCCCTCCAACATGCCACAGAGGAAAACTGAGATGAGCATCTTTTGCATCCGTGCTCCTGCATGAGTCGTGTGACTCGCATGAGAGTGGCCCCCAAATGCATGTTTTGGGGGGTCATGTTCTCGTGAGAGGGGTCACATGAGAGCACCGCCCCAAAAAAGGGCACCTTATGGGGCTGTGCTCTTGCAGAAGCCAAAACATGACATCCTGGGATCCAATAAGAAGCTGGGATGACGTGTAATTCTGGGATGTCCTGGTCAGATTGAGACAGTTTAGGGGGTATGCTATGGGCCTCCAGACATCTCTATCTATGCTGGATCTACACTGACCTGTTTAACGATATTAGAATGATATTAGATATGTCGTTCTAAAACGTCATAGAGCATACTTTTAAATTAAAGTGTTTTTTATCTTGGTTTTTGCCCATCAAAACACTGTCTCCCTGGCCTTCACAGTTGAAATAAATTTGCTTCTGAATGCCAGTTGTTTGAAACTACAGGAGGTGTGAGTGCACTTGTCCTTAGGATCCAGTTGCTGATTTCCCATAGGCATTTGGTTGATCATTGTGAGAACAGGATGCTGGACTAGATGGGCCATTGGCCTGATCCAGCAGGCTCTTCTTGTGTTCTTAATTTCAGAGGGGGTGGGGGGAAAGCAAGAGAGAGCTTTGTCACTGATTCAAGCAGCACTGCATATTAATTAAGAAGAGAATACTCTGTGGGACACAGCATCAACTGCAGGGATAGTCTTATAAGAATAGAATTGTAGTGCTTGGAAGGTACCCTGAGGATCATCTAGTCCAACCCCTTGCAATGCAGGAATATGCAGCTGTCCCGTACGGGGATGAAACCTTCAGCCTTGGAGTAATCAGCACCATGCTCTAACTGAGCTATCCATTATCAATGCAGTGGGTGAGAGAAATTTAGTTTCTTCATCTGACCAAAGATTCTGCATTGGAATCACAGCTTCAATGGGGGCATCAATTTCTGCATACTCCTTTCAGAGTCATTCTTACTGCATTGCTCATCTTGGGACCCCTCAGAAACTCCCATGGTGCCTGCCACAACAGCAATTGGTCCTTGTCGGTAGAACAAATAGTCCAAATCAAACAATAAATCCTTTCATGCACTCTGCAAACTTCTTATTGGGTAATATAGTGGGGGTAAATTGCTGGTAGCTGCATGTTTCATTATTTACCTTAACCTAGAGGTGTGTGGGGGGGGGGTGACTGGTCCTCCAAGTGTTAGACTACAACATCTATCAGTCCCAGTGTTCATGGTCAATGGTCAGGTAAGTTAGTAACTGTAGTCAAGCAACTTCTGGAGGTGCTTCAAGTTCTGCACCTGTCTGGCTTGTTGCTTTTTGGAAATAATACAACCCATATGAGTTTACTTTCAGCTGCTCTCTTCCTCTCTGCTTGGGCCAGATATGGCCTGAGAGGCCAGCTGATAGGTGGGAGATTGAAGCAGATGCTGGGAACAGGATATACTTCCCCGTTTTCAAGTGTAATTGCTAGACTGCATCCTAAGAAAGACAACTGACATTCAAAACGATTCAGATGTTATCTCCTAGTGGCCAGCCTTATAGCTCTGAGGCCTTCTCCTTGGAGCTTTGATTAGCTTGTCACTCTCCAATAATTGAAAGCTGTGCGGGGTCATGAAATGGCATTTCTCTCTGAGTCTCTCTGCTTGTTATGGTGTATCTCTGGTCTGCTACAGAACAACCTTTTTCAGTCCAGTACCTTATAGAAGTTTTGTACTCCCAGAAGCCCTCCCCAACATGGACAATGCATGGGGATGACGGGGAGCATCAGGGGAGCACAAAGTTGGGGGCGGCTGCAACGGAACTCACTTAGTCTCCAAGCCCACCAAAAATGGACATAGGAAAAGATCTTAATATCGTATCTTTTATATATATATATAGCAACATTTATATATAGCTAGTTTGCTATTGTCCATCCCTTGGTAGCCTTACAGATTACTGCAATGTGCTCTAAGTGGAGCTATACTTGGGGTTGGCTTGGAGACTGCAGCTAGTTCAAAACACAGCAGCTAAGTTTCATATGGCACAAACTACCACTTGCTTGTGAAGTCATCCCTGGTTTATCCCTTAACTACCTAGTAGGTCATGTTGGGAAGGTGTCTCCTGCAAGTCCCCAAGGTCTTAGAAGCTCACTCTGCAGTAGCTCAGAGCAGGGCTTTTAGTGTGGCTGCCCCTGCTCTGTGGAACAGCATTTATGTTGAGGCATGCCAGGGACCCACAACTGGAAACAGTTGAAGAAATTTTTGTTCCGACAGGTTTTCTGAGCTGAATAAATGGGTCTTTGCTGTGAGTGTCTATTATGTATTGTTTTTGTTTATTTATTGGCTGTGTTTTTAACTGTTTCCCCCCTTCTGTTTTTATTGTTTATCACCTGGAAGGCAAATGATGATGATAATAACTAATAAATAATTTATTAAACATGTTACTTGCCCCAAAGGCTTCCAAGCAACTAGCAACACATTTAGAAACAATTAAATAAACATATCATACTATAAAAACAAGTAAACTCCATAACAGTTACTGGTAGCTTTGGCAACCAACTGTATAGTTTTTAGGTTTCATTTCATTTCTAGGGGAAGTGTAGGATTGACTAATGTTGCTCAGAGACCCAGAACATTTTAAGAAATTCATGAGTGGAGATGGAAAAAGACAACTAGATAAATGCTTATTTTCATCCCACCCCATTTCTCTTCGCTTCTGTATGCTCTGTGGATATTTCAATGAGTAGACTCCTTAGAGTCATTCTTTAAGGCAGCTTCTCCCAGCCCAGTGATTTCTGGGGGTTGTTGGACTACAACTACCATAACTTAGAACCATCCCCATGACCTTGAGTCTTTTCTTTTATTATTATTTTTTAATTTGTGTTTTATTGATCATCAGTTACAAATTAATTAGATGTAAAAAGAAGAAAAGAAAGAGAATTATATCAACAATAACAACAAAAAGGCGGAGTGCAGAGCCATCACAAAGAGGGGAAAATATACAGAGGCAATCTCAGTTGTGGATGTATAGTATTCAGATGAAACTATCATTCCACAATGTTTTGTGCATTGCTGGCAGAGGGAAGCCATACTCAATAAATTCTGCATATTCAATATGTTTCATAAAATTTTGTGTTTTTCTTTCCAGTACAATTATGTAATGTCCGGTCCAATTAGACCCCCAAATAGCTCTATTATTTTATTTACATCTAGAAGCTCAAGGAACGCCTAATAAATACCTTATTACCCTTGATTCTTATTGGAGCAGTCCCTTTATTTTCCAAAAGGAGAGCAAATCCCTTAAAAAAAAAAAAAGCGTGTGTGACCTACATAACATTAAGATCTTTGCTGCATGGATTTTTTCGGCCAGTGAAGCAGCAGGAGAATCTGCATTCGGCACAATGTTGTGCCTTAGCTCATGCAACAGCTGTTCTATAGGGAAAGCTATTTCGACTAGTTAGATTTCTGACACCCCTTTGAATGGTGGCTGGCAGGGAAAGACTTGAGCTGTCACAGCTTGGCTGCAGGGATTCGGTCAGAAGACAGAGAGTGAAGAAAAGATGGTGCATTCAAATAAATATAAACACTGCGTGGATTGATTCTTGCTGTGCATGCTTCCAAGTTTCCACTTTTTATGAATCATTTTTCTTCTTCAAGATTTGAGGGTCACCAGTAGTTAGCTTCAATTTCAGAAATAGCCAGATGGTTGTACTTATTTCAGGCAAGGGAAGCGAGTGTTATATATTTGCAGTTAGACGAACAGGGATATCCTCTGGAAGACGATATTGTCCTCGTCCTCCCCCATCCTCCCCTTTCCAAAATATTTCTCCACATTGTTGACAACTCTGAACCTGAACACCATATCGCTATATATAGTTGAGAGTGGTTAGCAATTGCCCATATTCCTAAGCCATGGGGGTCAAACATGTGACCCCCAGGCACACATAGCCCTACATCAAGTTCATTATCAGGAACAAGCTGGACGTAAATCACACTGTGCAAGTTGCAGTTAATTCTTTTTCTTCTTTTTCAAAATTGTTTTAAAAAGTAATGCAATGCAATAGTAAGCAAGACAAGGTTGACTACCAATTTTACTACCATTTTTTAAACTCTGCTCAAAATCAAGCTGTCATTGAATCCAAAGAACCATTAAATATCACTGAATATTTGACAATATCAGCTTTTAAAAATCTAACAGTAGTGGCATTCAGCTACTACTTAAATTAGAATACAGGTCTCCCTACAATCACATTACCTATACACAATTCTGTACTGTTTTTATACTGAAGCTAACAATGAGCTGCACTCGACTTCACATTACTAGCAAAATCATTGACTTTTGAGCACAAAATCTTTACAGCAGCTTTATAACTCCACTCTTCATCATCTTCATCTTCTTCTTCCTCATCATCTTCTTCAGGCTCTACTTTCTTCTTGGAGCCTGCTGGGCTACCTGGACCTTTCTTTCCTGCATCACCCTTCCCCTTGGCACAATATGCTGCAACATCCTTCTCATCCTTCTTTAGTTTTGCTGCCTTCTGCTCAAAGTGCTGTTTGTCTTTTGCTGTTTGCTCAGACCACATTTCACCTAGTTTCTTTGCTGTATCACCAATAGACAAACCTGGGTGGTCACTTTTTATCTTTGGGTGATGCTCAGAACAAAACAGGAAGAAAACAGATGGTGGTCTTTGGGGGGCATTGGGGTCCTTCTTCTTCTTCTCCCCTTTAGGAGGAATATAACTTTTCCTCTCCCTATCATAATGAACTTTGTCACCCTTTGCCATGTCTTCAAACTTGCCTTTTTCTTTTGCTGACATTGTCCTCCACTTCTCGGAACATTTCTTGGAGAAGTTGGAAAAGTTGACCGAAGTGTCCAGGTGCTTCTTCTTATGCTCCTTGCGGCACGTTTGCATGAAATAAGCGTACGAGGATATCTTGCCCAGAGGCTTGTTCGGGTCGCCTTTGCCAATGGCTGCGGCAACAGTCCCTGATAGGTGGGGAAAGACTTTGTGGTACTTAGCTCCTCACCTGGTGGAGCTGAGGAAGAGAAGCAGTGGCCATTGGCGATGTTGAGAGGGGGGTCAAGTAAAGCGCACGGATCACCTTCCTTCACTGCAGTCAAATGGGTTGCAGTCAATTCTTCATTAGCAAAGACACGATCTGCACAAACTTGCTGGAGTTGCAGGCCTAATGAGCACAGCAGCTCATCCCCAGTAGGTCTGACCCCCATGAAGCAGTTACTGAGACTGATGTTCTCTGCCTCCCCACAGCTGTCTAAGTCCCCTCCTCTCCAGAGCTTTTTCCAAGCAGTTGGAGACTTCACCTGGGTCAACTGCCCTTTTCATGTCTCTTCTGGTTCTGGGAGGGAAACTTGCTGCGGCAAGAGGGGGAAACACCTGCGACTCTGCACCAGTCTGATTCATTTCTGCCTCTTGGCCTCCTTTGTCCCATGCTCCTCCTTCAGCTTCTGCCTCTGATTCTGGTCTTTTTCTCTGCTCCAGACTCTGCCAGCTCACCAAATCCTCTTACCTCTTCAGCACCTCCGCCTCCTCTTAGTCTTTTCTCTCTACTCCCTCTGACCACTCATCATTGTCCCATCACCAACCCTCGGGCTCTGAGACTTCTTTCCTTCAAGGTTCCCCAGCTGGTTCCTCCCAACATTCCTCTGCATCTAACTAGTCCATGATATGCATGTACAGTGCCCTCAGACCTACTGCCTCCAGACCACCTTTTTTAAGGGATTGAGGGAAGCGAGGAATTTCTTTTCAACCCCTTTTCTAATGATCTCCAACATAAAATTTACAGTTTTCCATAGCTGCCCCACACTGGTTCAACGTCTTCAATTAATAATAATAATAATAATAATAATAATAATAATAATAATGGCCTCCAACAAAATATAAAAGAACATATGATACATCAGACATTATGACCCCAAGGTCACATTCCAGGTTATAGAATCTTAGAGTTAGAAGGGATCTTAAAAATCAACTAGTTCAACCCCCTGCAACGCAGAAATTTCAACTAAAACATACATGGCAGATGGCCATCCAACTTCTGCTTAAAAACCTCCAAGTAGAGTCCACAACCCGCTGAGGGGGGTTGTTCCAGCACCAGTGGAACCACCAGTCACCACCATTTCAGTCCCATTAGTATATATGGGAATTGAGGGTGTTTTTGCCCCAGTGTGCATCACTTTACACTTACATACTTTGAATTGGATGTACCATTTTATTGCCCATTTACCAATTTAAGAGTTCCCTTTGGAGTTCCTTGCAATCACTTTTTGTTTTAAATGCCTTGAACAATTTGGTATCATAAGCAAACTTGGCTACTTCATAGTTCACCCCCAACTTGGAGGGCTTTAAAAGAGGATTAGACAAATTCGCGGAAGATATGGATACCAGTGGCTACTAGTTATGATGGCTATGTTCTTCTTCCCCAGTTGGAGGCAGTAGTGCTTTTGAATACCAGATGCTGGAAACCATGGGGAGGGGGAGTGCTCTTGTACTTGGGTTCTGCTTGCAGGTTTCCCACAGGCAACTATCTGTTCAGCCACTATGAGAACAAGATGCTGGACTATATAAAGCCATCAGCCTGATCCAACAGGCTCTTCTTAAGTTCTTACATCCTAATCTTTCTGGGTCTGCAATTTCTTCTTTGGAAGAACTGTTCATTTATTCCTCAAGTGTCTGTAGATGTACCTTCATGGAACTCCATATATGTGGGGTTGGTGTGTAATTTTTTCCCTGGGTTTGCACAAATGCTTGTTCCCAATTTGTGGATTTGCTTCATTAAGTTGATTCACCCGGTCTTTGGAGGCTGCTTAAAGGCCTAATAGCATATTGAAGAAGAAATCTGGTCTGAAATTCATTGCAGCCTTCTGTGTTTTAACCTGGTTTCCCCTTGAAAGCCCCCAGGAACATACAGGATTCAATATGAGAGAGAACTCCAAATAGCATTTCTTTTCTGAGCACTGTTTGAAAGCAGGAAGAAGGCATATCATCTAAAGCTTTTGAGAATAAATATAGGGAGAGGAAGGCTCGGATAACCTCAAATGGCTAAGATGTACAGACTTTCCCCTCCCACCTCACTCCTGAAAATCCATCTGTGATGCTAGTTATACCTGTTAACATCCACCTTGACAGTGCAAACCAGTTTCAAATGCAACAGAAAATGGTACTAATTACCAGAATTTCTGACTATGCCTATACTGGATTCTTCATTGGCAGGCTAATGGGTGACCTGCTCTGTCTTGGCTTTTATATCTGTAGTATGATTAGGAGGCTCATAAGCCGCATATAATACAAAGCCTTCTAAATTTAGCCCAATAATTGAGCCATGTGACATTACATTTCCACTGATGAGAGGAGCTGGAAATCAATGCAATTGATCGATGTGATTTGCTGTCTTCATAATGAGAAAGGGAAATGTGAGAACCCTTTTTCATTACTGCAGAAGCTCCCCGAAGCACAGACTCCAGCAAAATGTCCAAATGGTTCCAGTTTTGGCCAGGTAAATTCAGAAATCACCACTGAAACCATAGAATCAAGAAATATCATTTTGGGGAAGAAGAAAATGTGCTGGTTTATGGTCCTTCCTCTAAAAGAGGAGTGGGAAATACAGAAAAAAACCTAGCACTTGTTCCAGCTGGTCCATCACCTCCCGACATGCCTATCTCCTGCCAGCTGTTCTGTGGAAAGATCCTTATTTTTGATGTTGATCATTGTGATTTTATGATTGGATGCTGATATTACTTGCAAGCCACTGAAGAATGAGCTTGTGTACTGAAAGGCATTTGTAAATGACTGCAGTAACTAAATACAAAATTGAGTTTATTTTAGTCCTCTTTGAATAAAGTGTTGATTTAGATGCAGCCTTAAACAGACTCAGTCTACTGACCCATCCTGTTCCACTTTGCCTTCACTGATTGGCAATGCCTCTCCGGAAAGTTGAGAGAATTAGAAACTTGGGGCACTTTGAAAACATTCCTCAGTTACGACGGTAATCATTTTGAAGTTCTTGGATTTTGAAAACTGTTCCCATCTGGACTGAAAAAGGAAATGAAGGGAGTGACACATGCTGGTTTTGCGTGGCTTTTGACAATGCACCTGTCCTGGGGATTTTGTGCCATATGGTGCTCTGCCTCAGGCTGCAAGAGAGAACGGGTGTAGCTCAGTAGCAGAGCAATTGTTCTGCATACAGAAGGTCCTAGGATCAATCTCCAGCATCTCCAGTAGAGGTGGGGAAAGTCTCATTTCATCCTTTCTTTTCTTTTTATTAATAGTTTGTATTCATGTTAATATATATATATATAAAAATAGAAAATATGAATAGAAACATGTATTAATAAGAAAGGAGGAAGAATAGGTGAATTTAATATTAAATTAATGTGGAAAAATATTTAAGGAGATATATTGACTGCTGCTTTGTCAGAACTCTATAAACGTATACCATCTTTTGATAAATTTGTTTTGATCATTGCTATAAATTGGCCTCCCCCGTTATATGTTTGCTTTATCTGCAAGTCCATTTCCCAACTTTAGTCATTCCATAACTGTTGGGGGATTTGGGGGGCAATGGGAACTCACAGGCAACATTTTGGCAACTTCTGGGATAAAGGCTACCTCTGATTTCTTGTTCTCATTCCTTCATTCAAGCCCCTTCCTTTGTGTCTGTATCAATGCATACCTTTTTCTTTTGTGTTTTAAATGTTAGAATTAGATTTTAAAATTTACTGTACTTTCTGTGTGATCATGAAAAGCATTATTTTTAAAAAAAAATTTAAAAAATACAGGATGGAATGTAGGAATGATTTAATAAAATGGATCCCAAATTCTCAGGAGGAATGTATGCGGATGTGGAGAACCACATACTAAATCACTCCAGGTAATTTTCTTTTCTTTTCTGGCCAGGTATGTGAGGGAAAGAAGAGGAAAGGGCAAGAATGATCAATGCCTCACTGAAATATTTATAGAAATCTACAGCCAAATTCTGCAGCTGCTTGAAGATCAAGAGTGCCTCTTATCTCCCTCCATGGGTCAGAGAATCAAAACTTCCTTCCTTATTAGCTTCGGAGACAAAGGAACAAGGTCGTCATATTCATCTAAATAACTCAAGACACCTGAATAACTTCAGGGGTAAGGAGAAAGCGACATGCTGTACAGTGTAGAGCTGGAGGGCTAGTACTAAATACAGAGTCTGGGCAGATGGCTATCCTGTCCCACAGCTGCACCTGATTCATGAGTAAAGATGCCGCTCAATGGTCAGCAGGCTACTGCAGGTGACACAGAAAGTCCAACTTTGGGATATTTTGGCCTTTGGGAAGCCTAAAAGCGGGACATGAATGCAATGCTCTCACCTCCTGCAGTTTCCAGCAACTGGTATTTGGAGGCAAAAAGGAAAAGGGTAAAGGGTAAAGGACCCCTAGACGGTTAAGTCCAGTCAAAGGAGACTATGGCATTCATCTCACTTTCAGGCTGAGGGAGTCGGCATTTGTCCACAAACAGCTTTCCGGGTCATGTGGCCAGCATGACTAAACTGCTTCTGGCACAACGGAAACACCGTGACAGAAGCCAGAGCACACGGAAACGCCATTTAGTTTCCCGCCGCAGTGGTACCTATTTATCTACTTGCACTGGCATGCTTTTGAACTGCTAGGTTGGCAGGAGCTGAGACAGAGCAACTGGAGCTCACTCCATTGTGGGGATTTGAACCGCCAACCTTCTGATCAGCAAGCCCAAGAGGCTCAGTGGTTTAGGCCACAGCGCCACCCTATACAGCCTCTGACTGTGGAGGTTCTAACTTTCATCTTTATCCTGCTTTGTTTGTTCATTGACCCTGGCTACTAGTTTCTCCCATGGCTTCTCAACTTGTGACTCACCTCCAACAAGATTTCTAAATGGTGATTCTGTGAAACAGGATGCTAGATTAGATGGGCTTTTGTTCTGATTGAACAGGGCCATTTTTTATGTTCATCATTCACACACTTATTTAATTGGTGATTTTTATACGGGGGGAATGATGCTTTCACACAAACACCACAAGCTGCTTTGAAAAGCCCATTCTTTATAGTCAATCTCATTTCAGCTAAGGTTTTGGGAAAATCTATCAATCAATGTCAGTGGTTTTTAATCAAATCCTTCATTCCAGTGCACAATAAGTGTTCAACAATATACCCGCCCCCCCAGTCCCCCAATAGGCTTCAGTGCTAACAGGTTACAACAGGGACTCCTAATGGCAGACGTTTTTGAAAGAAAACATTATTGTATTATGAAATTATTTTGCTGTCCTCTAAATGCTAGTCTAAATAAATGAATTTCATTTGTTTCATTACTTCTAATTATGAAAATGAACTGTAATTCAAATGAATGAACTCCACATTTTTCATTAGATTCTAATGGAAGGAGAAACTGATATACCATGGAACAGCCTATACAGAAAGGTGAGACAGAGCAGGAAGGGGAGTGAGGGAGAAAAAGGTGTGTGTGTGTGTGTGTGTGTGTGTGAAATGGACAGCTATATATTGTATACAAAATGGAGAATGGTAGTCTTTCCTACTGAAGAAGAGTAGAAAAAGAAGAGTTGGATTTGATATCCCACTTTATCACTACCCGAAGGAGGCCTGATGCCCTGGGGGTAGTACAGTCATGCTTCAGGTTACAGACACTCCAGGTTGCGTTATTTCAGGTTATGGATGCGCCAAAACCCAGAAGTACCAGAATGGGCTAGATCACGCTTTGCACATGTGCAGAAGCACTGAATTGCAACCCGCGCATGTGCAGACACACCACTGTGGGTTGCGAATGCTATGGGTTACAAACGTGCATCCCGCATAGATCACGTTTGCAACCCGAGTGTCCACTGTACAATGTATGAAAATACCACACTCTTTGGATAGAAAGCACTGAATTTACAGGCAGCAGAAGGCAGCAGAAAGGACATACCATTGTGGCAGAGAGTTTCTTTCTTCCCTCCATCTTCTTTTAAAACATGCTAAGGCACTTTTCAAAGCAGGAATCCTTGGTGGCGGCATTTTTGCTGATATAATAGCAATGGAGCTCTGGCCACTCTCAGCACCATTCTTAGTTTCCTGAAAGCCTCTGAGAAGAGCACTTGAATGCATGCACTTGCATGGCAGTGAAAGTGACCAGAGCTTCACAGGCGCTGCTTTACTCTCAAAGCTGCCAGCAACTCACCCCCTCCACCCTAACGGCAACCAAAACAGCTTCCCCTCCAGTTCACCTCTTGTAATTGGGGTGGGAATAACACAATGGGACAAGATTGCATTCATACATACATGGCACATTATAAGGTGAACCATACTGTTCAGTAAGCTATTCAGAAGATCCTATGATTTGGGGAAATGGCTGGAAATGTAAGTCATATGAAAACCTTGCTGGAGGGAATAATTGAATCTTTGAAGAAAAGTATGCTTGTACAATGAGCATTCACACTTTACATTGTGGGTGCCCTTTGCGGGATCGCCCGCAGTGCTACAGTTCCCAGGAAACTTAATGGCAAACAGGGACTGGCCTACCTCTCAGTGTTATTATTTGGAGGATCATGCCCAGCCTCAATAGTCAAGTTTCTTGCTGGGAGGTGGGGCCAGTCCCATTTGTATATAGGAGGTGGAGCTGACAGTAGCCAGGCAGTTGGCTCAGGAGATTCACCCACCCTCTCCTCCCTTAGTTTAATGTTTTTGTGTTTTCAGGTTAACTTTTTCTTCCTGTTTAGCAGGTGCTGTTGCGGTCTTTGACTGGTTGCTGTTGAAGAACCACAGTCTGGCAATTACATCTATCTATCATCTATCTATCATCTATCTATCTATCATCTATCTATCTATCATCTATCTATATCTATCTATCTATCTATCTATCTATCATCTATCTATCTATCTATCTATCTATCATCTATCTATCTATCTATCTATCATCTATCTATCATCTATCTATCATCTATCTATCTATCTATCTATCATCTATCTATCTATCATCTATCTATCTATCTATCTATCATCTATCTATCTATCTATCTATCTATCATCTATCTATCTATCTATCATCTATCTATCTATCTATCATCATCTATCATCTATCTATCTATCTATCTATCTATCTATCTATCTATCTATCTATCATCTATCTATCTATCTATCTATCATCTATCTATCTATCATCTATCTATATCATCTATCTATCATCTATCTATCATCTATCTATCTATCTATCTATCTATCATCTATCTATCTATCTATCTATCTATCTATCTATCTATCATCTATCTATCTATCTATATCTATCTAATCTATCTATCATCTATCATCTCTCTCTCTCTCTCTCCCCCTCAAGGCAAAATATCAAAATAGCTTCAGGGATGGTAGGTCTTATTCCTGACATATTATCTCTGATCTTTTCAAACTTCACACCTCTCATAAACACAGTTTTCCCCCACTTGTGTTTCCTAAAGCGTGGTGTGGAAACAGCTGTTCTGGAAAAGAGCAGCACGTTAATCGATGTATAGTTCTGCTCACCTTATCTTGGATGCACAGAAGCACAAAGGACGGTGACATTTTACTCCCTTGTGCTTTGTAAGTTGCGTCAAATGCTGTCGCACCAATGGTTTTTACAGGTACAGGGGAATGAGGAGAAGGAGGATTAAGTGACCAGAGATAAATCACCCAGCCAGGCGAGGCTGAGTTGAACCATATAGTTGGCAAAATTTATGAAGCATTTGTACATAGGTATAAATATCCCAACTTAAGATGAGCGCCACAGATGAGGGGTTCTCCAACTTTGTCCTTGGAGGCTTCCTCAAGTTTTGCGAAGCAATGGCCTAGCTCTTTCCAAGTATGAATAAGACAAAGAAGGGACCGATATATTGCCCATCCACCACACAAAACACATGGAAAGCTGCTTTGTCCATCTAGCCCAGTGCTGTCTGCACTGACTGGCAGTGGACTTTAGACAGAAATCTTTCTTATCACCTGCTACGAGTGGAGAAGCCAGTTATTGTTGCCTCAACTCCTAGCTACTTTCTTTCTTTTTCTATTTTTGCCTTCCTCTTATCATCACACAACGACTGTTACATCAAACTGATGGTGTCTATGTCATTTAATAAAATTATACATCGCATATCTATCCCCAGCCTCTGCCCTTGACCAGAAATGCATCATTGGCAGCTAATCATTCAGCTTCTGGATGGTCCTATAGCAACAACCACTAGCGGAGGTGGAAACAGAAGGTTTTGCCACTCACACACACACTGAAGATGTCCATGCGCATGTATGAGAGCCCATGTCTGTTTGATTTGGGATTTCAATGTCTCTCAGACAAAATGCCACAAATGTGTTGGTGTCTTTTGTTGTTGTTGTTGCTGCTGCTGCTGCTTTGTTTATCCACATCCATAAAAGGAAAAGGTACGTAGAAGAGCTCCAGTGGCCTCTCTTTACAATAAATGGAGGGGTGCCGTAATAATCCTAGTCCCAGTGTGGGGATTGGGCTGCACACCACAGTCCTTCAAAGAAACCTTCTGGGGGACACATGCCAATGGTTGGTTAGTCCAGAGACAAAGGATTGCAGAGCAACAAATGAATATTGACTTTTGTACAGCATGCTAACTTTTACATACACCCCAGCTCTATACTCCACCCAAGCAAGGCAGAGGCATTGCCAGAGGTCAAGAACACATTCCAGCCAGGCAAAAACACTCAAGGAAACACTCATGTTGGTGAGAAATGTGGCCAGCAAGGGGTGGGGGTGTATGTCTACCTTGTGAAAATTTTTGAGGATCAGAGAGGTCCAAAGGGTCGCATTAAGTTCCAGGACTTATGTTCCTCATCCCTGTGCTGGACAAAGCACCTGAATTTGGATGTTCACTTTGTATGTGAACACAGAGGGGACATATTTTATTGCATTTTATTGGTTTGTTGGTGTGTGTGTCCCCCCCCCCCTTTCTTTATCATGCTCAGACACTTGGTTCAGAGATGACTAGGCTCTGCTGACTCATTTTGTGAGAAACTTGAAGGAGATGGCTGATAATCACAAATGTTTCTCCGAGCAACTACAATTTAGGATAGCAAACTTGTTGGGTCTTAGCCTTAATCCAAGCTGAGAGAAAACCAGAGTGCAATAATGAATAGAATTGGATTTTGCTAACATGCAGTATGAGTAGAAGGAGTAAAAAAAATCAACAACCACCTCATTTATAGCTGTCCTCACAACTCACAGCCTTGGATAATGGCAACGCTGCCACATTTCCTGAGATCCCAGAACTGAGGATAAGAAAACAGAGGTAAACTATTAGTGGGGGAGATACAATTGGGTTCCCACCCCCACCCCCCATCACTGAACATTGTGGCATTTGCAAACCACTATACGTAAGCCAATGGTGGGTGGTTATGCAAGTGAGACCATCAAATATGTGCCAGCAAATGTATCATACACTATTAAGGATGTTTCTAAATCCTCCTCTTGCTAATGTCTCCATGAATTTTTCAGTTCCAAGTGGCAAGGACTTTGTTTCAAAAGTCAAACCAGGCACATTAATAATCTTCTAAAACTAATGGTGAAGGGAAAACAGTTGCTTTTTTTCAACATTGAACATTATGTCACTTGCCAAGCACTATGTGCAAGCTATTTCTGGGTGGCAGTGCAAAAATGTATCACAGGTTGCATTCAAATCATAGTATGTTCCATTTTCCCGAAGTTTCTCTAAATGTTAATTTCTGCATTACATTTGAGCTTTCACATTATGTAAAAACCACTTGTGGAAAACTAATGGAATACAGCGTAACTTTAGTGCTCGTTTTCATGCTTGATTCCAGAAAAAAAATCCATTTGCAACCCAATTAACCCAGAGAATCACAGGAGTAAAGCGACAAAAATTTGTGTGATATTATTATTATTATTATTATTATTATTATTATTATTATTATTAGAATTAGAATTTATATACTCCCCTATACCTGCAGGTCTCAGGGTGGTTCACAGGATAAAATCAGAATATAAAACCACAAAGTACATTATCAAAATAATAATAAAAAACACCCAGTAATTCCCCTCCCAACATGCCAATACATATGCCAGCATGCAGTTCTTTCCTTTATGGGGGAAATCATGGAGGATTTGAAGCACACTTGTGGAAAGCATGGGGGAGTAGCAACATTTTCCAGTGATGTCCTTTGTTGCATCACACCAAACCCAATGGGGTGAAGCACTTTTAGCCTTGCATAGAAGTATATTGGTCAAAAAGCCACAGTGCCATAATACAACAAGTATTTCAGTGTGAAAGGTATGTTCTGAGACAGAAGTGCAAGCATTATAAGGGAAACTAACACAATTTTCCCATGTCTGAATGCACCCATGGTGTAGAGGGCCAGTGTGGTGTAGTGGTTAAGAGCGGTAGTCTCGTAATCTGGGGGACCGGGTTCGCTTCCCCGCTCCTCCACATGCAGCTGCTGGGTGACCTTGGGCTAGTCACACTTCTTTGAAGTCTCTCAGCCCCACTCACCTCACAGAGTGTTTGTTGTGGGAGAGGAAGGGAAAGGAGAATGTTAGCCGCTTTGAGACTCCTTAAAGGGAGTGAAAGGCGGGATATCAAATCCAAACTGTTCTCTTCTTCTTCTATTATGCACAATTAAGGATGTTTCAACAATTCTCCTCATCCCAGTTTCTTCCTGAATGTTTCAGACCCAAATGACATGGTGTTTGTTTCAGAAGCAGAACTGAACAAATCAATAATCCATTTAATACCAACAACAACAATCCCAGTTTTTGCACAAGGCAGTCAATTCGGCACCAACATTTTCACATCAGGTACTTCACTTTCCCCTTCATTACCTGCTATATCCAACTTGGTTCTGCTCAGAGTAGACTCATGGAAATGAATGGATCTAAATTAGTCATGTCCTTCCCCACCCCAATTGGGTCCACTTTGAGGAGAACTAGCATTGGATTCAACCCTGTATGTGTGCAATGTGGTTACACTGCTTCTGTTTCAAGATTTTTCATCCATACACAGGATAGGAGCCATTGTGCAAACTGGTGAAACACCACACAAAAATGATATTGATGCAGTTTTACTGTCATGTGCATCCCAATCTCTGAATGGTGAGATATTTTAGGAGTTCCAGTGTGCACCCTGGGTCAGTTTCCTTCCAGTATGGTCACTGGAGACTTGTCTTGTTTCAGTGAAAGAAAGTTTTGTTTACACGTTCCTATATAGGCTGAGCATAGCATGGGGTTCACAACATCAAGCCCACAGACATTGCTCTTCAGCATCCTTCTAATGCAACTCTTGATGCACTAGCTTTGGATTTTCACAAAGAGAAAGTCAGGCCTATGTCTCTTCCAGACTCAGTTCTCACAGTGCCAAACAATTGCCCCTTTCACACACAAATACCAACTGAAGGCATCACCTTGAGCTGGGGCCGGGGGAGAACAATATGCCCCCTTTCAGAAGAATCTGACTTTTTTTTATGGTGACAAATCATCGGTACATGCCCCTTTATTTCTGTTATGTTAAGTTCCTTTTCTCCAGCAAACCTGCTAGGCTAAGCTGATCCAACTAGGGACAGAATTTTCTGAAAATCTGAAAATTGAATTCATCTACTTATCCTTATGAAGATTTGTGACTGAAGATAAAAACAGAGAGGGAGGAAATAATAGATGCCACCTTGAACTCCTTGGAGGAATGGTGGGATATAAATGTAATGCATATGTATAAAGTAAGCTAAATTGCATGGCTGGATGTCTTATACTTGATTCCCCACCCCCACCTCACTCCAGGTAGGCATCAGGGATTGGCATCATTGGACCTCTGGTACTGAGGTTCTTTGCACAGCAAGGAGACCATTGACGATCCCAAGAGCTGCTTGAACTGGTCCAGGTCTGAAGGCACATGAGGCCATCATCTTAAGAGATATGGGTATGGTCAGTGCCTTTAGGGGAGACCACTGGGGAGACCACATGTTTGCTGCTGTAGACTCCAAGAGGGAAGGAGAATTAGAAATGTTAAGACAATGAATATAAGATATACTTCTTGTGTCTCAAAGCAAGTGAGGAATGAGATGAGTCAGGAAAGGAAACAATAACTCCAGCATACCTTTCTATCTCCTTCCTGGTGATTTGGTGTATTTATAGCAAGTGAAAGGAGAGCTGCTAGGGCAATGAGTGTGGTGTAGTGACTTGTGTTTGACTAGATCCTGTGAGACCAGGATTAAAATCTCCACTCAGCCATGAAGCTCACTGGGTAGCCTTCAGCCCAGTCACTGCCTTTTAGCCAGAAGCTACCTCACAGGGTTGTTGAGAGGATAATAGAGGGAAGAAGCAGCTATGTCACTCTGAACTCACTGAATGAAATATAAATAAAAATAAAAATAGAGGAGGTGTAATAGTCAGGAAAAGAGGAGGGAAATAAGAGAATCTGGTCCAATGATCCTTCCATATCTACTGACATCTCTGTCTGTCTGTCTCTCTCTCACACACTCACACCTCTACAAATGTGGAATCAATAATAGTTGCCCATTAAATGTTAGTGGCCACTCAACTCTGCAAGTTGTGTAAAAAATAGATGGGAAGCAATTACTTTTAATCTTGCAATATTTTTCAGCTGCATAATCTAATCCTCCCCAGAATGAGAAGAAGCCCCATTTCAGCACTTCTTTGCGCTGAGCCTCAGTGGTTGCTACGGCAATCTCCAGGCTGGTGAGGCAGCACTTTTTTTGCAGCTTCCCACCTCCCTCCCACCCCACACCCACCAACACCTCCTCCTCCTCCTCTAAATATATTCAGAGCAGTGCATGGAAAGTCCCAAGCCTGCATCTGCAATTCTTTTTAAGTGCATCCCAGTCCCCTGGTGGGGCTGAAGAAGCCTGCACATTTTTCATAGTCCCTTTATAGCTTAGGAGTGATTGAGGCAATGGGGACTACATAATGACTTTGTGACTGCTGCTCCACATTCATGTTCCAGGGGATGATCTTTCTTGGTCTGTTCTGTACACACATTTTCTTTTCCATTCAGAATGCAAAAAGCACCATCATAATATCATCCCCCTTCTTTGGGAGGAGGAGAGAGGAAAAAACATTAGATTAATTACAGAGCCTTATTTTAGAAACTCAGTCCTCTGCTGTGTGAGGCACCACAACATATCCATTTGCCATCCCAGGGAGAATGACCCTGCCAGCTGAATTTTGGAGCAGTTTATTTCTTTAATTGTTTCTTAGACTTAGAACCCATATCCCAGCTGAAGCTGCCCAAGTGGTTTTCCTGGCATCGTGCAATACAGCTGTGTGTGTTTTAAGTAGCCATTTAGTGTGATTTCACTTTAAGGGATGTGGCACAGATGGCTTCAGGGCAGAATGTGACTATGTTTGTCCTCCCGGAACAGAAATTGTTGACTAGAACATGCTTTCCAAAGGCAGCATCCTTCAGATATCTGTTTTCAGCACAAGTCATTGTGGGATAGCAGAGGCAACTCATGTATCTTTCTCTTCTTTCTTTTTTCTTTTTGGATTTTCAGATTAGGCAACCAACCTTTTCAAACCCAGCCAACCTTTTCTTTGAGGAGTTGGATGCCAGAAATCCCTTACAGAATTTTGGGAGCTCTTGTTCTTTAACGATGTGGAGTTGTTAGGAGACCCTCATTCCCCTCCCAGAACTACAATTCCTAGGGTGGTTTAACAGCCAATCCCTTTGCACAGGGAACTCTGAAAATTGTGGCTCTGGGAAGGGGAATAAGGTCTTCCAACATCTCTCAGCACCCTTATTAAACTACATCTCCCAGAATTCTGCAGCGGAAGCCATGACTGCTTAAAGTAGTATAATGCTGCTTTAAATGCATGGTGCAAATCTGCCCATAGACATACTCAGGGCACACACACAGGCAGGCACACGGCCCGCCTCCTCAGCTGATCAACATAGGGTTGGGTGAGAAATTTGATTCTGTTCTCTAATCTCTCAAATATGCATTTTCTGAAACAATAGGATAACTGAAACACAACCATCACTTGAAATTTGCACTTATCTGTATTTTGTGACGCAGTTCTCTAGCCACTGTCTGCAAAAATATTCATCTATTAGGGAACAGTGGATAGAGATGAATATATTAGTGTAAATAACTTCCAAATGTGCATTATTGTATTAGGAGAAATTGCTTGCAGAAATATGTGCATTAGGCAAAACTATGTACAAAAAGGTGTGCACAGGTTACAATTTGCAGTAAAATGCTGCTGATTTTTCATGAGTATTTAAAATAATAACAATGCAAATTGCTGGGGGAAAAATGTGAAGAGCTGAATTTAAGATTGGAAAAATGAGAAAAAGAGAGAATTGAAAATGGCACATCCTTCCCTCTCTAGCTGAAGAATTGGGTTATATTGTCCGTTCTCTGCTCATCAAATAGTCACTCTGATGACTGGGGAGAGATGATGGGCATCCCCAATTGGGCTTTGGACTCAGCTTACTCCAGTGCTGTTTACCCCCCCCCCATTTTTTCTCCTGCTACCAAAATCACTAAACATGAGGAAGAGTGATCGCTTGGTGGCAAGGAAACTGCACTGCATGCAGAAGGTCCCAGGTCCAGTCTGTGAGATTTGCAGTTATAGAATCAAAGAATTGTAGAGTTGGAAGGGACTACAAATATCATCTAGTCCAACTCCCTGCAATGCAGGAATATTTTGCCCAACATGGGGCTTGAACCCACGACCCTGAGATTAAGAGTCTCATGCTCTACTGACTGAGCTACTCTCATTCCTGTCTGTGAGAGATCATAGTCCAAAATCTTTGAGAGCCACTGCCAAATCAGATTAGACAACACTGTCTAAATAGACCAAAAACATGACTCGATGTAAGGCAGTTTCCGATGTTCCAATCAGATGTGCTGGGCTATAGCTCTGTGGCAGAGCATCTGCTTGGAATGGATAAAGTCCCAAGTTCGATTCCTGGCATGTCCAGGTAGAGCTGAGAATGGCCCCTGCCTAAAAAACCTTGGAGGGTGGCTGCCAGTCAGTGAAAACAATGCTGGGCAAGATGGACTTTCAGAAATGGACACTAATCTCTCTCCTTTTCCTCGTGTGGAAGAAGGAAGAAAGAAATCACATAAGAAAGGGGTAAAAAAACAACAACCCACAACTCCTCTCCAATTTCTCTGTACAGTATTGTATTTATTGCTATTCCTTGCCATGTTCCTTTAACAAGAGGCAGGTGATGCAATTATTTGTCTGCCTCCTTCGTTAGTGGCTTTGAAGGAAACGCTGTGGCGCTAAAGAAAAACCATAAAGGGGAACGCAGGATCAGATGATAGTGGAGCTAAAACTGCAAGGCTGAACAAAAGCGAATTTCCCTCCTTCCCTTAAACACACTGCAATTAGGACAGGAGAATGACTAGCCCAGCTGTCGTGGGAGCCTGATGTTCGAGTCGAGTTTTGAAAAAGAATATATTATGCTTTTTATAGCTACTGTCAACAGCTATCAGGAGAAGGAAACAACTAGAACAGCTGGCAGGGGAGTCTAATGTCAGAGCGCAATTTAAGAAAGCACACTGTTTGCTTGGGCGACTGTCAGAGAAGGGAAAACAACAAGCCGGCCAGTGGGGTGGGGGTTCATGGAATGGCACAACCCCCCTTGTAAAAGAGAGGGCAGGGAGTAGAAGGGGGAAATATAAAAAAAGGAACAGCACAGTTTTGAGGAAGAAAGGGAAACGTTTGGAAAGGTGCGTTCTTGTTTTGTGTTCCACCATGTGAACTTTAGATGAAGGGTGGTACACAAATTTAATAAATAATGATAATAATATGGCAGCTCTCATACAATCAGTGCTTTCATGAAGCCTGCCACCATGATTTGATGGGACCTTCCAAAAGGAAGGGGCCATACCTCCGAGGCAGAGCATCTGCTTTGCATGCAGAAGGCCCCAAGTGCAATCTATGACCTCTACAGTGGGAAAGCCCTCTGCCAGAGATAACCACCACTTCAAAACAACCATTTTAAAACAAAAGTTCTCAAACCAATGCAAGGACAAGGACAAAGCAACAACAAAAAACACAGCACAGATGGATTCAGCAAGTAAAACAAGGGTTTGGCCATTCAAAACCTGAACTTGGTAGGTTAAAATAATTTACTTGTTAAATGCATGGGCTCATTAAAGACCTATTTTAGAAAGCATAGGAGGAGAGCAACCCCCAAAGCCCCACCCCACAAAATAATATTGATTTACTGAGGAATAGGGATTAGAAAACAGAGACTGTGTCTATAAAATAAAAGTGGTTGGAATGCATGGGGTTTCATTGTGGGAAGAGATTTACTGCAAGATCAACACATGAACCTGTCCTTGGATGTAGGCATCATGTATTTGTTGCTTTTTATACCACATTATGGGACGCGGGTGGCGCTGTGGGTAAAACCTCAGTGACTAGGACTTGCCGATTGCATGGTCGGCGGTTCGAATCCCCGCGGCGGGGTGCACTCCCGTTGCTCGGTCCCAGCGCCTGCCAACCTAGCAGTTCGAAAGCACCCCCGGGTGCAAGTAGATAAATAGGGACCGCTTACTGGCAGGAAGGTAAACAGCGTTTCCATGTGCTGCACTGGCTCACCAGAGCAGCTTCGGCACGCTGGCCACGTGACCCGGAAGTGTCTGCAGACAGCGCTGGCTCCCGGCCTATAGAGTGAGATGAGCGCACAACCCTAGAGTCTGTCAAGACTGGCCCGTACCAGCAGGGATACCTTTACCTTTATACCACATTATGCTCAAAAATCTAGATGCATCTTCAGAATCATCCTCTTTGATCTGAAACACAGGTGTCCTCTTGTACATATGTGGGTACAACATTTGCGTTCCAGTTATTTGAAAACAACAACAAACAACAAAAACAACAGTGTCTGTGAGGATATGAATAGTTGTTATTGACAACAGGAGTCTGGACCAGATGGCTCATGCTCTGATCCACCAAGACAAGTCTGATGCTCTTATGGAGCACATTTAACAGACTATCATGCCCCTTAAACAGGGGAGACAATGTGGTGCCCACCAGATGTTGTTGTACTCCAACATTGGTCATGATGTATTGGTGCTGATGGAAGTTGGAGTGAAGCAATTTTTGGAGAGCATTAGCTCCTGCTCTAAGCAAACAAGCAAAGACAACAACAGCAGCTTAATCCCATCTCTTTATTTAGAGATGGAACCAACACAGATATACAATTACCATGACTCTATAGTAAGCACCCATCCATACTATTAACTGGACCTCACCAGTTTGGTGTTCTGCATATGTCATGGATTACAGCTTCATCCAACACAGCTACGCTGGCTGGAGCTGATGAGAGTTGTAGTGCAAAACATTTGGAAGGTGCCAGGTTCGCAACAGCTGCTACTGATATTTCAAGACTTGAATCCCCTTTGATCCCAGTTTTATTTCTATCCTGTATTCCATCTCACTAAACTATCCACCTTGCCAACACTCAGAATTAAAATGGGCAACACGTTCTCATTTGACTAATACTTTCTTGTCTTTCATTACGGTTTAACAGCAATGGCCAGACTAAAAATAACATCTTTCTATTTCTTATGTACCTATAGGTAATGAAAAGCTTTGCACTGGAGAGGTCACTTCAGTGCTGCTAATGCAGCAAAAACAATGTGGAAGATAGTTGTTACAAGTTACGGGTCTTTGCAGCCACAGCGGGTGCTGTGATTCTCCAGTGGTTTGACTTTGCACACTCCATTCTCTTTCAAGACAGATGGATGCCAACAACATGAGATAATGAAGAGCACAAAGATTTCTTCGATCTTCTTGCATAGATTTATGTCTCTTTTTGTTGGCAGACATTTTCTCCTCCAGGCAGGCTTGAACCATCTTTAGTTATATCTTTAAATATTTATATCTCATCTTTCTGCTATACAAACATCTGAGTTGCCTAACAAAATGTTGAAAACCTGGAAATAAACAAATGTCACATAGTAAGAGTTATTTGTGAAGAGGGATAGTTAGACCACTCTAAGAATTTTGGGTCTGGGAGGTAAATAAGGGTCTTCTAATAACTCTCCACACCTGTAACCGACTACAGCTGCCAGAATTCTTTGTGGGGAGCCATGACCCCACAAAGTGTCTTGAAATGCATGGTGTGAATGGGACCTTAGGAGGAAGCATGCATGATATATGGAGATGTATAACTATCTCCTTGTTAATGTTGTTTTGTTTCCCTAAAATTGTATAAAAAGAATGGGTGATAGTCAATGTTAGTCATAGTCACAGTAGATCCTTTGAAATGAGTGGACTTCACTTCTTTAATTTCAGTGTGTCTGTTCTGATTATATCATTGAATGTAATGCCTTTTTCAATATGCAGAAGGGCAGCGGCCTACATCTCAACAACCCAATCCTCCCCCAATGCTTTATATGTGAAAGCTCATCTCAGACCTTCATGAGTTTAGTGTGAAGGTGTGGTGCAGGTATCTAACCCTATTCAGTGGCCACATGCAACATTAAAATGACATAGGCAGAAAAAATTTTTTTTAATAAACTGAAAAACCCAGGCTGTGCCACATGACCACTACCAACAGAGAAAGTGGGAAGGGATAAATTTTTTCTTCCTCTGTGATCATAATACTCAGGGTTGGTCAATGAAGCTGCAGGTTGGAAGTTCTAGTACAGACAAAATGAAGTACAGTGGTGCCTCGCAAGACGAAAAGAATCCGTTCCGCGAGTCTCTTCGTCTTGCGTTTTTTTTGTCTTGCGAAGCAAGCCCATTAGCGGCTTAGCGGATTAGTGCTATTAGCGGCTTAGCGGGCTTAGCGGATCAGCTGTTAAGCAGCTTAGCGGCTTAGCGGATCAGCTCATAAGCGGCTTAGCGGCTTGGGGAAAAGGGGGGGGGAACCCTGCAGGAACTCGCAAGACATTTTCGTCTTGCGAAGCAAGCCCATAGGAAATTCGTTTTGCGAAGCACCTCCAAAACGGAAAACCCTTTCGTCTAGCGGGTTTTCCGTCTTGTGAGGCATTCATCTTGTGGGGCACCACTGTACTTCATAGTTAAAATATTGATCCCCCCCACAGAAGCAGAAATGGCTACCAAAGATTACACAAAAGGGATTACACAAATTCATGGTGGCTGCTAACTATGCCTCTGAATACCACTTGCTGAGAATCAGAAGTGGGGAGAGTACTAGTGGTGGCTTCACTGAAGCATTTGGAGGTTGCTGTGAGAACAGGGTGGTAAACTAGACACATGTTTGGCCATCAGGGCTCTTTATGTGTTTAATAGTAGTACCTTGGGCAAGCAGTTGCCTGTGTGTGCTGTGGGATGGTGGGGTATCCAACTTAGTATGAGGTGTGGTGATGATGGCATCTCTTAGGATCTCAATAGGAGGAAAGTAGAGATTTCAATCCCAGGTTCTAGCCTTCTCTTCCTCTTTTGCAGTAGTGCCTGTCATCATTGGCAACTCATTGATGCAATGTATATCAGGGATGGGGAACCTGTGACCCTCCATTTGTGTTGGGCTCTGATTCTCATTCGCCTCAGCTAGCATAACCAGCATGGCCAATAATCAATCAATATCTGGAGGGCTGTAGGTCCCTCATCTTAAGTTAGAAAGCTTGGGAAGCCAACAGACACAAAATCTATTGATGGAAAATTTGAGTATTTACATAATGTACAGGAATGTACGTGGGCACGTGGGTGGCGCTGTGGGTAAAACCGCAGTGCCTAGGACTTGCCGATCATATGGTCGGCAGTTTGAATCCCCGCGGCGGGGTGAGCTCCCGTCGTTCTATCCCAGCTCCTGGCCACCTAGCAGTTCGAAAGCACCCTTAAGTGCAAGTAGATAAATAGGTACCGCTTTATAGCGGGAAGGTAAACGGCGTTTCCTTGTGCTGCACTGGTGCAGGCTCGCCAGAGCAGCTTTGTCACGCTGGCCAGGTGACCCGGAAGTGTCCTCGGATGGCGCCGGCTCCTGGCCTCTAGAGTGAGATGAGCGCACAACCCTAGAGTCGGACATGACTGGCCTTCGGGCAGGGGTACCTTTACCTTTTTACAGGAATGTACAGGAATTCAGGCATCTTTTTCCATGTTGGAAATAATGGTAAAATACTATGATGATTTATATAGATTGTTTATGCATGTGTTGGTTTATTTACTTATTTATCTGGAGATCATTAAACTGTTTTTTCATATATTTTTATATTTATATATAGAGAGAGAGTCAAGCTATCTCACAGTAGTTATGTAACAGGAAAACGTGGTTTCTTACCGAAGCTACTTCTAGTAATCAATTCCGTAATGCTCTGAAATGTTGCTGGAGTGATTAGTTTGGAACTTCACACGGCTCTGATAACCTCTTGCCTCATTTTATGGATGCTATTTCTTTTCCCTGCCTTTGAACACACTGCCACCCCTCCTATTGTATCTGTACTGTCAGCACAACAGCTACAGAATCTGCTAAGTGATGTCTTCTAATGCAGAGCTAATTAACTTTCTCCCTTGGAGACAGCCTTCCTTCTATGAAAAATCCTTGCTCTAAGAGCAAGTCTTCCATAACTGACATCAGACAAAGAGACGTTCTGTGATCTAAGTCATTTAACCCACACTTATCAGACATGCATAAAGTCAACATTATTCTCAGTATATATATTGCTAAATGAAATCATCAGATGATAGCACTTGCCAGTAAGATACATAGGCAGGTAAAGGACTACATTGGTGGTGCCAAGTAATGACTTTTTGTGGGCACCATCGACTCAGTAACATTAATAAAAGACCTCCTGGAGTTGACCAATGGTCCTTCTAGTACAGCAGACTCAGCAAAAAGCGAGCAAGCAAGAAGAGTTGCTCTAGTATTATGGCAAATGGTGAGCCACACTTGAGATACTGTTGGCAAATTTATCCTTCTCCCAAAGAAATGCAATGAAATAGTTTCACCGATTTCCTTGTCCATATATACGGTGGACTGCTCAAAAGGAGATATATGACTGCCTAGGTATGCTATCTTGATCCTCAATTTCCTATTGCCCAGAAGACCTAACAGCATTATTAAGGAGCACTGGTTAAACACTGCTGATCAAAGGCCATATTTGGGGAACTTGTGGTTCCTAATGGGAGGAGAATGGCTCCTTTAAAAACTAAAGGGGAGTTTCCCACTCATGGGCACTCCTGCGGTGCAGTAGCTTAACAATTTAAATAGCCTATATATGCCTCTGAAATACTAACACTGTGCAGAAATAAATGGGCTACTAGTGATTGATGGACTAACACAGGCCCAGCAGGAGTGAGAAGACTAGCAACAAATTCTGTTTGAAATCAGTGCAGGCAGAAAGAATTCTGCAACGGCCAGCATGTGCAATCTGAGATCAACACCACTGCACAATAGGTGATCATGGTTGGACATTCAAGCCACACAGAGAGAGAGAGAGAGAGAGAGAGAGAGAGAGAGAGAGAGAGAGTGAAGCCCTGGTATGGTTCAGAAAAAGCTGCATCAGTTATCATACACAATGCTTATAATACTAAATGACTTGCAGACACATTTCAGTTTCTGGAGCAAATGGCTAAAGGAAGGACATGGTTCTTCAAGGATTTCAAACCTCTGAGCAAAAGTGGTCTTCTCTGAGGAATGCTTTTGGTAACAGAAAATGTATATAGCATTTTAGTGTGTTTGCAACCCATGAATATTATCTTTTTAAAGTATTCAAATGCTTCCTTGTTCTTCTAGTAAGGAAGGCATTGACATTTCATACAGTGTTGGATCCTGCCATGTGAAACCATAATCTCTGATCCAGCACATTTCAGTTTAGTTTTATAAGATGGAACTTTTTTAAAAGTTTTATTTTCTTTCTCTCAAGGTGTCCTTGTATTTGCTGGCTGCAAATAGTTTTTCCCCCACTATAAAAATATGTAATTATCAAACATATTGATGTTATAAATCAACTGTGTTCATTAATTCTACAGCAAATACAAAAGTTGCATTTGGAGCAGGGGTGTGCGTAACAGGATCAGCATACTTATTTTCAGAATTATTTGTATTGATTTTGCATTTTACCATTTTTTCCTGGTCTCTTTTCATTGCCCTTGGTTACTGTAGAGGCTGTTTGCTTTCTTCTTGAGCCTACCTGAGTTTCTGAGATTCTGCTACTCCAGAGTTTCCCTGGAGAAGATTTCATTTAAAGTTTGCTCACGGCTGCTGATGAAGAGGACAAGAGCACAAGAATGTAAGACATGCCTGCTGGATCAGGCTAATGACCTATTTAATCTAGCATCCTGTTACTGCAGTGGCCAACCAAATGCCCATGGGAAGCCCACAAGCAGCATCCTAAGACAACAGCACTCTGCTCACCTGTGATTCTGAGCATCTGGTATTCAGATACATGGTGCCTCAGACAGTGAAGGTAGAACATAGCCATTGGGATTAGTAGCCTTTGATAGCCTTATCCTCCCTAAATTTGTCTAATCCTCTTTTAAATCCATCCAAGTTGGTTTGCATCACTGCTTCCTATAGGAGCAAGTTCCATAGTTTCACTATGTGCTGCATGAAGCATATAGTTCTCCATGCATTCTTTTTCCTGTCCTGAATCTTCCAAAAAGATGGAGACTCACCTTGTTCTGTGGTGGTTTGATGATACCAGAGGAAGCCTGTCCTCCTGTGTACTGAGCAGATAGTAAGGTGATGAATGGGAGAGACCCAAAGTTCTAATTTGAGGGCAAAAAGATCTGGGAAGCACCTAGAACCTTGCAAAAGAGTCAGGATCTTCTCTTGAGATACTGAGGCTTTTAATTGTAAGGTTGAATTGCAACAACCTCCCACACCTATGCTTTGAAAAGAGCTTTTGGGTGACGCTTCATGGTGGGGTTAGCATGAAGAAAGGGTGGAACACATTCTGGGTTGTCTAGGCAACCCTCTGTTTTCACAAAAGAACCTTATTGGCTACATAGTGTGTACACCATCTAAATGAATACTGATTGGTTAGGCTCACACAGTGAAGAGGAAAATAGAACAATGCCAGACATGGCACTGGGAAGTCTACTAGGATGTGAATTGTCATGGTGTGTGTGTGGGGGGGGGGGGACGACGACGACAAAGTAATATGTGACTTTCCCCTTTACCCCTTCTGTAGTTTAGTTCAGTCCTATTAAATAACGCAACACTTCACACTTTCTAGAATGAGCTGATGATAACAGGGGAGAGGGCATCTGTTTAGCGGGGGTAGATACAAGACTTGAAAAGAATGCCCACTTTTAAAAAGAGAGAATCTAAGGTGTTCCATAAGCACTTGCCCCCTTCCAAATTATCTCTGAAGTAACCTCATTCATTTACATTGTTCCCTTGGGTCATAGCCACAAGTGCATGATTTTCCCCAAAGAATGGTGGGAACTCCTCATGAAGTTCCCCTTCACAAAGCTGCAGTTATTCACAACCTTAACAAACTACAGTTATCAGTATTTTTTACATGTGTGGTGTGGATGTGACCTTTCTCTCCCTCTCAGCTGATTTAGATGTGGTATAATCATGTATCCCAAACTGATTGGCTTATGTAGCACTATAATGTCACCTCATCCAGCATGTGATCCCTGATTGACTGGGATCATTCATTTTACCAATCTAAGAAGAATGGGAAGGGGGATGTGCCAGAGGAGCAATGACCAGTGGGCAGGAAAAAAGTGAATTTTTGGTTGATCTGTGCATGTTGGGAAAATGCTTTCCTCCCTTAAAATAAAAACTGGAGGATATTTTATTTACTCTTAATTCTTTTTTCCCTTTTTTTTTCCTTTTTGCCTGTTGCAAAATTGCTTTTGCCCAACTTCTGTTTCTTTTCTAGTGTGCTGCCTGATGAGTATTCACAGCAAGGCAGATCTGCTTGCTTGGCTGTAGCTGCTTAAATTTCAAGCCATCCTTCCATTACCTGTCATTACATATTGATTACATAAATAGCCTTCCAGCTTGCTGTATGATACAGTGAACTGGAATTAGCAGAAGTGGCAGTGCTAATCCATTCTGATGTCAAGGCAGTAGTTGCTTGGTGTACTTCCAGCTCCTTCTTGAATATCCCCTAGATGTCCTTCTATCGACATTTTTCATCTGGCATTCTCTTGTACTATTAAGGCTGGAGAACCAAGGGCCAAAACCTCTCTCATTGACGATAGTTTTCTAAATTTGTTTTTTTGAGGGGGGGCTGGGGGGAAATTGCCTAATCTTCAAAGCTCTAACACAGCCTATGCTAATCTGGTCCCCTTCAGAATAATTCCTGGCCTGCAGCAGGAGGCATGGTGGGGCATAGGCACTTACTTCACCTTCTAGGAGGTGAATCACTGCTGCCTACTGGGAGACAGGGAGAGAGGGTGGGGAAAGTGAGAGCAGGACAGTAGAAACTCATTGACAGTACTGGCAGACTAGCTTGCCTGGTGTGATTGCATCATACCAGCCTTGCCAGCACCTCATCCCTCCCAGTGAGCATTGGTGACTCACTTGCTAGGTCAGGTAAGCACCCCTGCACCAACACTTCTTCCACAACTTTCCCATACCGGGGTGAGGGCAATTACAGTATAGTCCTAAACATCTGGAGGGCACCATGTTAGGGAAGGCTCCTCTAATATGGCTATACTTTCTAACATCCCCCATGATCACTTAAAATTATGCATCTTGTTGACTTCAGTTGTGTTTTGTTAAGTTGTGTCTTCTTCACTCCTTAGGCACTCTCACCCTGTCAGACCAGAGATGAGGAACATGTGACCCTCTATATGCTATTGGATTCCAACTTCCGTTAGCCCAACTACCACAAGCATTGGTCAGGTATGATGGAAGTTGTAGTCCAACAACAACATTGGGGCTGGGGGGAGGCAAGTTCCTCATCCCTATTCTGAGGCAGATATAATCCAATGAAGCAGTTTGAAACCCATTTGAAGCCCACTAGAAGCTCTAGTGGAGGAAAGCACACACCCTCTGATGCAGAATGTCCAGGCCCCAGATGTGAACTGATGAGACATGCCAGGGCTTTGAAATCCCAACTTGAATGGTAGCTTGATTGATCCATGATGACGACAGAGGCAAGCATGTATGGGAAGCATGACATTGTTGCTCAGAAAAACCACAGAATCCCTCAACCTCCAGGACAGATGATCTACAAACATTGTAAGCTGCCTCAAGTCAGGTCAGTCTGCTAGTCCATCTTGCCCGATGTTGTCCATTATAACTGGCAGTAGCTCCCCAGGTCAGAGGACTTTCTCAGCCCAGCTGCTTGAGATGGAAGGGATTGAACTTGGGACCTTGAGAGCTCTCTCAGGCAGCCATGACCTTTGGTCTTTGATTGTGATAAATGATCGGAGGCAATTTTCAAACTGGGAAAGTACAGAAAGTACAGACTATAAGCTCCGCCATTTGGGAATGATTCATAATATGAAACGAGCCTTGCTTTAGATGAGGAATGTTAGGTTGTGGGTGGGGCATATGTATCCCTCCATGCCTCTCTCTCTCTCTCTCTCTCTCTCTCTCTGGCTCCTGGAATACTTCCCTGACCAAACTACATCCACATTTCCTTTCCCCAGGTCACCCCAGCCCCACCAGCCCTGCTTTTCCTTGAGTATTTACCTGGCTGAAATCAGCGGAGGACCTTGGTAATGTGTGTCATATGGACTTGTACTCGGGCTTGCTGACCAACAGCATTGTGAGTGAGCCTTTCAAACAGGAAATACAAAATTATGCAATACTTCCCCAAAGGTGGATTTTGTTTCTGTGTTTTTTTTTATTTTATCCAATCACCACATGGCACACTTTAGCCATCTTTTCATGTGCAAACTTGAAATTGTGTTCCAGGCAAGCATCTGCTGAATGCAGAATCTAGGTTCTCTCCCCTCCCTCTGCCTGCCCATTGCAATTGCACGAAATAAAAATAGTAATTATGTCTGGTGGCCAGATGCAATAAAGTATGCTAATGGAAATTTCTAGATAACTTTATTTGATGATAAGCTGAAATGATCTCCATTAACACATGCAAAATTAAAGGGTAATAATAACAACATTTGTTGTGATGTGAGGAATGAAAGCTATTTTGCTCTCTTTATGGTCAAAGAAGTCTGCTAAAAGGTAGCTGGTCTTCTCTTGCCATTGTTCCAAACCCACTTCTCTGAAATGGGATTCCCCCCCCCCTTCATTTGAATGACATCCTTATTTTTATTTTATTTTGTAGGAAATGAGCATTCAAGCTGGCTTCTCTCTGTTACAGCCTCAGCGGGAAAATAAGGCAAGATCTAAAAATTCCAGAATTCATTTCAAGACAGAAATAATACAGAGGAAACAGCTGTATGGTACGGTTGGTACCCCTCAAGGGGTTTCTACTATGTCTGCAGTTTAATTCTGTTACGGGGTAAATAATACTGGCTGCAGGCCAGTATGTGGTTCTGCCAAGCACGCATTTAACTCATCCACGAAGATCCATGGGGAATGAAAGTGCTTAACTTTGAGTGGATTGTGCCAATATTGTGACACCGAGAAGAGAGTTCAACTGGAAAAGCAAAGCAGTATAAATGTTGTGACCATCCGCATCATTTCCATTCATTTACATTATACAAGAGTAGGAGAGAGTCAAGTGTCTTCTAGCAGGGGCAAAACTGGGGGTGAGCAGATTCTCCAGATAAATTATTGCAGAACTGAAATATTTAACCATCTGTGGTCTTGCTCGCATGGACACATCAGGCTGCTTTGTACTAGCCCATTTCAGACATTCACTCTGCTGAGAAAGCATAGTATTGTTAGGCAAAATAGGCAACGGATTCAGGCAGCAAGTGGTGGAGGCCAGGGGTGATGCTAGCAGCTCTTTTGCCGACTAAGTAATTCCTTTTGTTTATTCAGGCAACATATGCTCTGTTCAATTGCCATCATCTCTGAGATCTTGCGATGAAGGGCAATATATAAATTTACTAAATAATAAAATCTCAAAGTGGTATACAGGATACTCAATAAACTGAAAATAATTTAAAAAATGAGGTAAAACTTAAAATTAGAATTCAGTTAAAACGCCAAGAAAAAGAAGAAGAAGAAGAAGTCAGTAGGAGCCAAATGTTCAACAGGGAAAGGGCCTGTCTACACACTGTACTGAATACATGGCTCTAGGTGGATACGATCCATGGAGGATCACTGACAATGATTAGGCAGGGATATAAGAGAATAGGCAGTACCAGTGGTGTGGTCTCAGGGTTGATCAAAGACTCATTACTGTTTCTGCAGCAGGATCCTTGCCTCCCGCATCTTAAAGCTGCCAATCTGCATGAAGGGGGAGTTTTTTCCCATGACTGCATGCTCCAAAGGCAAGCATTTAGGAGCACAGAAAACACAAGGAGTTTCAGTTTCAAGAGAATGGTGTGCAAAATCTGCTATGTGCAATGGAACTTCACCCTAGGAGCCAACTTCTATGGACTGAGGTCCCTTCAGTCCCCCAATAAAATATTTGAGGGGCCACACAAACACCAAACTGATGGACATTACCATTCAAATGGTGTGTGTTTTCCGTGTTTTGTGAATGATTATGCAGGGCAGGGAGCCCTGCCCCCCCCCCCAATATTTTATTCAAGTCCCCCCCACCAATACTTCATGGAAAACACAACTGAAGTCACTCTGAAAGAAGATACTGGAGCACTCCAAATAATTTGCCCATGTGCATGTGCAGAAAATGGTAGATCCAACTGAAAGGCAGCACACTGAGATCTGCACTGATCATTGCAATGGGTCCCTTAATACTATTATTGTATAATAATAAGATTAGTGTAGAATCTTAAAATGAATGTGGCTGTGAGTACTTCTGAATTTGGCACTACATTATTGGGTGGCCCTTGAGCTTTCATGGACCCAAGTTGTTAAGAACATTGTCAATTAATGCAAGATGAATGCAAGATGATCTTAAGCTCTCCTGGCCATTCCCCCTGTTGGAGGACGGAGCTGTGTATACTAAAGTCTTGCACACTCCTAAACCAGCCTGCTGCCTCAATTGTAGTGGAAGACACTATGCAAGCAAGAAGGAACTGCATCTGGTCAGTGGAACAAATCCTCATCCCCTACAGGCCAACTTTGACAGGATAATGTCATGTGATGGTCAGTTATCAAAGTTCAAAGGAGGTTACTGCACCCACAGTCATCAACTACAGCAACATCCTTTGAAGATGCACCTTCAAAGATGCCTGCTGATTGGCAGTTACAGGGAGCTGCTAGACCAGATCACTGGCCTTTCGTCTGGTCCAGCAGTGCTCTCCTTATGCATATAGGTTCAGTCAGACCACTGATCCATCTGTTGCCCTAGTTCTGTCCACTCTAAATGAAAACAGTCTTCATAGATATAGAAAGAGGAATTTCCCAGCTCTGACATTTAAAATCCTTTTGGATCATGATAAGGGGAATTAGAGTCACCTCTACTGGCACAGGACAGTCACAACAATCAGGGAATCACCTTGAAATGACATTGAAATTATAGCCTTGTTTTTTAGTCTTGCTGGCTTGAAAAAAAAATCCCTACACCATGACTTTGAAGTACTTGGGGGGAAATACCGCAATATATTTACCACAATAAACAAACACACAAACAAACAAACAAACAAACACCCTATTTTTGTCTGGAATTAACAAGCAGCCCACTCATTGAAATTGCAATGGTTCTTTTTTGTAGTGGTGGTGGTGAAGTTTTAAGTCTACATCAGTTAACAGGATGTTTACGCATGTGTTTTTATCTCAAATTAAATGCTAGCAGCCAAGATGCTGGGGCAGCAGTTCAAATTGCTTAACTCACTGGAAGGAATCAACGTGAGGGAGGTTGTTAAAGCTGATTCATCCTATTAGGTTTGTTGCTGGTATTCAGCTGTCTGCAGTCTAATGGACTCGCCAGTCTCCTCCCGCCGATAAAAAGAAATAATATGTTTTTATTTCCATGGCCAACCACAACTTCGGAAACAGCAAATGTGACATCTTTCATGTTTATTTAGCTGCTTGCTTCTTCTTTTTTGCCTTCATGGATTTTTAATGGGTAGATATTTGATTGCCCTGCACACACACACACACACACACACACACACACACACTATAGCTCAGTGATAGAACATCTACTTATGCAGAAGAACATAAGAAGAACCTGCTGGATCAGACCAGTGGCCCACCTAGTCTAGCATCCTGTTCTCAAAGTGGCCAACCAGATCCCTGTGGGAAACCTGCAGGACATGAGTACAACAGCACTCTGCCTACCTGTGATTTTCAGCAACTGGTATCCAGAAACATTGTGGCTGGTAGACATTAATAGCTTTTTCTTCCATCAATTCATCCAATTTCCTTTGAAAGCCACCCAAGCTGGTGGCCATCATAGCCTCCTGTAGGAGCGACTTCCATAGTTTAACAATGCAGCAGGTCCATGACCTCTCCAAGTAGGGCTGGGGATGTCCTCGCTTGGAGAGCTATTACCAATCAGAATGGACAGTACTGAGCTAGATAGGCCAATCGTCCTACTCAGTTTAAAGCAGCTTCCTATGTACCCTTGTATAATTAGGACAGTTGCTTCCATGGGCCTACTGGGGTTGTATCAAAATGAGATTATAAAGCCATAGCTTTCTGCTTTCCATGCAGGAATTCCCCATTTCCTGGGTAGTGTTGGAAGAGACTCCTTCCTGAATCCCTGGAGATTGATGCCAGTCAGTGTAGACATCACTGAATTATATGGACCAGTGATCAGACTCAGTATAAGGTGCTTCCTATGATACTGTAATGTGTGTGCTTGCATGTCCACATGTGCATGCATGGTTTCCTTGCCACAAGGAAGGGCCATACTTGCAAAGACAGACAGCTTTCCTTGTTGCGATAATAATATGCAGAGGGGGAGAACTATGAATGCCTCCTCAAGCTCCTTAGAGAAAAGATGGGATATAGGCAAAATAACAAAAAAGCCAAAATGATTTGGTCTGATCCTGAGGCAGTTTAGTACTCTCAGATCTATAGCTATGGTACTAGTGGTAGTATAGGAATGAGTAATAAATATTCTTGTGAACCAACCTAATTCACACTTCTGGAACCAATATGCAAACTGAAACACAGCTCTCCTTTGAAATGTGCACTTGTCCAAATTGTGATATGAAGCTATCCAACCACAAATGCTTTCAGAAATAATAATAATCAAAGTATTGGGGGAAGAAAATACTTTTGTTATAAAATGCACACACACATAATGATTATGCTAGGAAAAATAATGTGCAAACATGTCATATTAGGAAAAAATGATTGGAAATAAGTGGGATGTGACTCCAAAGGAGGAGAGGAGTTGTAGAGGGCAGAGGGAGATATGGAGTGGGGCAACAGTACCATTATCATCAATGGAGGCACAACAAGAGGGTGCTGGTTGCACCCATATTCTCCCCCTATTCAAATAGCCAGGAAAGTCCTAGCATCAGTCCATCGAGTTGAAAATGCTGCTGGTCAATGCCAGGTCAGTGAATGGCAAAAGAACAGCTATCCAGGACTTGGTTCTGAAAGAACATGCTGAGCTGGCTTGTATTGCAGAAACCTGGTTTGATGAAACTGTTTGGCGATGGTGGTGGTGGTGGGGTAATCTCTCTCAGCTTTGCCCTCCTGGATTTTCTGTACAGCAGCAGGCAAGGTCTGGGGTATGGAGTTGCAGTGTCTACCATTGTTGCATGCCCCTCACCAGGTGCCCTCTCCTGCGCTCTGCTGGGTTTATGAGTGGATCTGAAAACAAGTACCCAGGAAAGACTGGGGATCCTGCTGGTGTACCACCAACCTTCTTGGGCTAGGTGCTGGAGTCCCTCTGCTTGTTGTGCTGGGGGCCTTTAACATTCATGTTGAGGCTACCCTGCCAGGGGTGACTTGGGATTTCATGTCTGCCACAACAACCATGGGTCTGTCCAAAGCAATTTTTGGCCCTATCCATGCTGCAGAGCACACTCTGGGCTTTATTTTCTGTATGATGGTGATCTTAAAGTAGAGGGATTCCCTTTAGTTACATTGTCATAGTCAGATCACTACCTGGTGTGGTATAAACTCACAGGCTTTGGTTGCCTTCCTGGATGACTTAATGCCGGGAACTGGACAAGTGGAATGTGTCCCTGTTGGTTCTGCTGGACCTCCTGGCAGCTTTCAGTACCATCAACCATGGTATCCTTCTGGGCTACTTTGCTGGGATGGAACATGAAGACACTGTTTTACAGTGGTCCAAGCTCTCTAAAAGACTGTATGAACCTACTCAGGTTTCAAGATATTTGGGGAAGGCTCTTTTCTTGGTCCTGTCACCCTCACAGGCAAACTTGGTAGTGACATGGGAAAGGGCATTCTCAGTGGCTGCCCCCAGATTCTGGAGTTCCCTCCCTGGAGAAGCTAGAATGTGTCACCCCTTGCTGTCCTTTCATGAAGATCTTCTTGTTTCAACAGGCTTTGGAGAACTGACAGCTCTTAATGAAAGGGCTGGTGCTGTGCTATTTTTATTGTAATTATTGCAGATTTTTAAATAATAATAAAGATGATGACATAATGATGATGATCATCATTATCACAAACTGATGTGGCAATGTGGAGAACTGAACCTGAGGTTTGAAAAATGAGAAAATGAAATATACCCATCTGTATTTTCTATGCTGGCCAGCAGCAGCTTTCCAATATTTCAGATCAGAATTTTCTCCCAGCCCTACCTTGAACCTGGGACCTTCTGCATGCAAAGAAGATGATGTACCATTGAGCTATGGCTCTTCCTCTAAGGCACTTGGTGCTTCCCACTTTCTAACTTTTGCTTGGTCATCTCTCCCCCCCCCCCTGTGTTCTATAACTCCATACATCAAACTTGTTTGTCCAGCTGTTCTGCCTTATTTTTGCATGCTAAGCAATTGCTAGGAATATCCTTCTTTTAGCTAATTCAGCATCCTTCTGTTGCTGCATAAGTGAAAAAGAAAGTCTGTTTTAATACAATGCAGAGTATATTTTTTGGGGGAAAAACAACAACAACCTAAACAAGTGTTTGTTGCTAAAAAGAAGACAAAAATGGACATCAGCAGTTTCCTCTCATCCCACTCTCATGCAATGATATGGGAATCCTATGGAAATGAGCCAGCTTTTCTCTCTCTCATCTCCTGTAAATTATTTATGATGGCAGATAGCTACTGCTTTCTTTTTTAACCAAACATTGCTCAACTAGGAATGTATTTAGTAGAACAGCTAAATGAGCTTCTTTCAAAACAGAGACAAGCACCATGGCATGGGGAAAGTAATTAGGAGCGTGCGCAGGAAATGCTGTTCATCTGGGAAGCCATTTCCTGGCTCAGAATGGACAAATGTCTATTTTTAGTTTGTGTCACTTTGACATATTTTCACCTAGTATTCAATTCTGTTTCCACATTAATAATAAAAAAACCCCTTTAAATGTCTATCATCTGCTCTCAAGTTAAGCATTTCAAAATGATGCTTTCAATTGGTAATTCAAGACACCGAAACTGTTGAGAGCAGTGTTGCAACATTTGGAGAATTGCAAAGTCTGTGGGAGAGCTAAGATTGCAATTCTAATCCTAACTACCTGGAAGTTAAGTCCTACTTAATTTAATAGAACCCACTTCTCAATAAATGTGGTTAGGATTGGGAGCCTAAGTTTGGTTAGGGTGCTGAGACTTGTTGGGACACCCCTATTCCACCTCAGAGAGCTACAATACTCAGAATGGGTTAGCAGAGAATCTCTTCCCAAGGAACTCTAGGAGTTACAGCTCTGTAAGGGCAAGAGGGGTCTCCTAACTGCTTTCTGTGCCCTTAACAAACTACTTTGGGGGACTTCCAGAGGAGGAACATGGCAGACTAAGCATCTTTTGTTGGTAGGCTGCTGACTGAAATAAATATGTGGTGACTGATAATAGCCAGGCATAAATCTTGGCTATCAAATTCACTCTGGAGATAAGAGTGAACAGGGGCTTAATCTGTTTTTTACATCGGGAGACTGAGAAGCTGTCAGCTCCTAGGAACCCTGATAGAGGTGAGCAACCTATTAACGGAGGAATTAACAACTTGCCCAACATAAGAGCCCTGATGCAAATCTGCAAAAGGCATCCCTTTTTAATTATCCCTGAGACAGTAATAATTTACAACTGAAAGAGGTTTCTCTGTCTGCTGGTGGAAATTTACATTTGGTGAGCTCCCGTTGCTCGGTCCCTGCTCCTGCCAACCTAGCAGTTTGAAAGCACCCCCGGGTGCAAGTAGATAAATAGGTACCGCTCTGGCGAGAAGGTAAACGGCGTTTCCGTGCGCTGCTCTGGTTCGCCAGAAGCGGCTTAGTCATGCTGGCCACATGACTCGGAAGCTGTACGCCGGCTTCCTCAGCCAATAAAGCGAGATGAGCACTGCAACCCCAGAGTCGGTCACAACTGGACCTAATGGTCAGGGGTCCCTTTACCTTTACTGTCTTGTTTTAAGAAGAAAGGCAGAACGAAGAGGAAAATAAAAGGAAAGCTCCCAGGTGAGAGCTGGGAGGGTCCACCACTTTCTGTGTGAGACAAGGATTAAAAGCTACCTTTGAGAGAGGACTTTGTGTTTCTCTGTGTGTGTTTTTTTGTTTTTATTTAGATTAGTTCCTTTTATGTTATTGTATTATGAAAAAACTTTAATAAAATCTTATTTATTTGTGTGTGGTTTTTAAAATGAATTTGGGGACAGTTTAAAGTGGCATGATATTGCTTTATATGTATATTGGAGATGGGTCCTAAACTGAGCTTGAATGTAGACTTATATAGTCGGTGCCTAGGATGCGTCCTATCATGGATGAGGGAGGCAGATGTTGTCATGCTGCATCCTCATGGCCTGTTTCCTTCTTCATGCTGTATCTCAGAAGTGGAAAACTGTGAACTCCAGGCGCTTCTGGACTGCAGCTCTGATCATCCCTGATTATTGACCATGCTGGCTGGGAATGATGGGAACTATAGTCCAATAATTCCTGAGAGTCTTCTCTGTACTAAGCCTCTTTCTTACTTGATGAGAGATGGCCATGGAATGGAACAACCAAATGTTACCACACTAGTAACATTATGTTTGTGCTTAGGACTTGGAACTCAGCAATAGAAAAAGAAAGAAACTGAGGAATGAATGATACTGTAATAACGGATTTTTCCACTGACAAAACACTGAAGTTTAAATTAGTTTGCATCACAGTCCTTTCCTTATAACATTCTACTCAGTTATCAATCCAATTGCAAGGCAGTTAGAACAGCAATTTTATAGCACACTGTCAAATATTTTTTCACAGGAGTCCATATCAAATTTGATCGGGTCCCTTCCTGACAGACAGTCACTGCCCTTTATCATGCTGCTCAAAATGAGTTTCCTTGGCTGGTGTGATGGCCATCTCCAAGGTTGATCACTCCCCATGCTGTTCCGTGGCTTGCTTCATTCACTTTCTCAAGCACTGGAGCACAGAAGCATGGATACATCCCTCCTCATGTGCTCCCTTCCATAAGTGTCATTAAAGACTAATTTGCTGCAGTCATCCGCCAAGAACATCTACTCCTCTCCAGCAGAAAACTGTGCAGAGTTGGAAGCTGTGCTCATAGTGCCAAAAGAAGTGGGGAGGGGGAGCCACAGTTAATTGTTGCTGAGGGAAATTGAAAATATTTTGTGGCCTGATCAGATTTTCAGCAGCCCTTTGTTATTCTAATAATCCAGTTAAGGTTCAAACTGTTTGTCTACCTATGGTCTGCAAAGTCAACCTGCGGAGTTATTGTGGATAGGGCATATCTTGTGTGCTCGCCATGTTTGGATACTACTATCTGCTGCAGCAGTCAAGGCAACTCCCTATTTTAAATAAATAAACACAATCCAAAAGAAGAAAAGGCAGTGTGAGAAAAACATGCAGAAGCTGAATGGCGTTTTACTAGAGTCTGATAGGATGGCCATGTGTTCTAATTTGCAGAAGAAGGACCTGAGCGCACCTAATGCAAGGAGGACAAATGGCTGGTAGTTAATTTTTTTATTGACAAGAGCACATATGGTAGCTCCTAAAGTGCACAGAACATGCACACACATTTCTGGTGACCAAGTAGCTGGTATTCCCTTCCTAGGCTTGTGCTGAACCCAGGCTGTTGAAGCAATAGCATGACCAACCCTCCATCCAAATGGAGGATGCACACTAGCAACCTGCAACTTCTCCTATGTGGAAGTTGCCCCTGTGTCTTTGTGTTCAAGCCCCTCATGGTCCTGGGGGACAGCGGAGGAAGAGAACCACCTCTCAGACAGCATCTTTTCCTCCACTCCTGGTCTGTTCTGCCCTTTCTCCAGCCTTGGCTTCTGTTCCATGTCCTGTTTCTGTCCCATCTCTTCATAAGCTCAGACAGTTCCCCTCCCTCCAGTCCTGGCTCTTCCTTCACGGGAAGCACAAGACTCCATGAATCACTGTCCCTGGCCCCAGGACTAGGGGTCAGATGTGCCTCTCTATATGGCCCACAGAATTCTCCCATAGGCCATGCTTTGTACCCAGACTATTTTGTCCTGGCTGGAATATTGTCTTGAAATTAATCATTGGATAGTATTTATTTGCACACATGGTATGTGCCACGAATATAGGAAAATACTGTCATCCAACCTTCAGATCCATTGGTATCTGAAGTACTTTTGAAGGGAGAGAGTTAAATTTTAAAATAAATTTTAAAAGACAGCAATTGAGGTTGACAACTCAAAGAGTTCGCCTGGAGCCATGCCATATATCAACGTCAGCAGAATGAAATATGGCTCTTGCTACATTTTCTTACAGAACCAGGCTTTAAACTTGACCTAGTCCTGAGGTGGAGATGAGCTTTTGCTTATTGTGCTATGCTATGCATATGCTCAAGTACACCTTATACTTGCAATTTCACAGATCACCTTCAGCTCTAGGCCTGTCACAAACAGGTTCCACCTATTAAGGTGAAGGCTGCCATTCAATTAATCATATTTCGATCTGGGACGAAGTGATGCATATTTTCCATTGTACCATTAGACCCAATTTGTGTTCTCTTGCATGTAGTTAAGAGGCCTAATCTTGTTTCCCCCTAAATCAAATACAACACACAAAATGTATCCAATTTTAGAAGGGAAAAAGGAGACAAACAACAATACAATTTCCTGTTCAACTCAGTGGAATTGGATTTTATTGAAACTAACCAGACTAATATTAGAAAAACAAAAAACAAATCCCTAAACGGTTCAGAGTTGCAACATGATTGCCTGGGTTGCTATACTCCATATTCAATTCAACATGACCAGAAACTTAATTATAGTAGCTATAATCACTGTGTCAGACGAGTTCCTCACCAAAGTCTTTTACTGCATTAGTTCTCCATGAACTAAATGTCTTCTTCATCTTATGAGAGAACTAGAAATGAATGGAGTGGCTTTTACAAATTTATGACTAACTCATTCTGTGTGACGTGACAGTGTCAAATATTAGTGTCTTACAAAACATCCAGTAATCATTGTCATAGGGACGCGGGTGGCGCTGTGGTCTAAACCACAGAGCCTAGGGCTTGCCGATCGGAAGGCTGGCAGTTTGAATCCCTGTGATGGGGTGAGCTCCCATTGTTTGGTCCCAGCTCCTGCCCACCTAGCAGTTCAAAAGCACATCAAGTGCAAGTAGATAAATAGGTCTCGCTCTGGCAAGAAGGTAAACAGTGTTTCCATGCACTGCTCTGGTTTCACCAGAAGCAGCTTAGTCATGCTGGCCACATGACCTGGAAACTGTCTGCGGACAAATGCCGGCTCCCTCGGCCTATAGAGTGAGATGAGCGTGCAACCCCAGAGTCATCCGCGACTGGACCTAATGGTCAGGGATCCCTTTATCTTTACCTTTTTATACATTGTCATAAGCCCCATGGAGGCACCATGGAGAGCACAGTTAGATGAGGATGGGAGGGAGGAGATCAGGAAAGTGGAGGAGTCTGATTTAGGGAGATATCTTAGTGGGCTGGGGTATGGGGATTCCAGACCACAGAGGAGTCTGATCCTGAGGACAGTCCCTGCAGCGTGAAAGGTGGAGATTTTGATTGAGGGGAAGAGCCATGAGAACTTGAAAGCTGAACTTTTGCTTGATGCCACACCAGAAACAAAGCATTGTAGTTGGACAAGAACATAATGCTGAGAAATCAAATAAAGCAGGAACACCTCCTGACAAAATGGAGACAAGTCTGAAAAGGTTGGATTTGGCTTCTAGCTCTGGAAAAGTACAATAATTACCCCAGAGAGGGAGGAAAAGGCAAAGTGAAAAATTCCTGGGTGCTGCAGCATACAATGCATTAGGTGATGTAGATAAATTCATGTAGGGCAAGACTGATCGCTATGTTCTACCTCCACTGTTGGAGGCAATATGCCATTTGCTGGGAATCACAAATGGGGAGATCACTGATGCACTCAGATCCTTCTTATGATCTTCCCTTAGGTATCTTGCAGGCCATTGTGAAAAGAGGGTGCTGAATGAGTTGGGTCTTATGCAAGTATAATGAACAACACCATCTTGCAAGGAAGTGATGTTAGAAAGATAAAATGGAATGAACCAGATTGAGTTCAAAGAGGGGAAGGCACTTGATTTCATTGACTGATTTTGCTTTAAAGTTGTACAATCATCTGCTTTATGGCTCTGTTGGGAGGTACAGTGACATGTACCAAATATACACTGAGCACAAAAACAATGACTTTTTTTTTTGCTCAGAGGCTGAATGGACCATTTTCTTTTTTAAAAAGTCCCCATTGTTGTTTTCAAAGCCAGCGAACCAGCAAGGACTGCTTCCCCTCTGTACCTTTGATCAGGCATAGCTTTCCTCAGTAGAAATTTCACACTGAAACATTAGCAAGCAGTTCACGCCTTTTGATCTACAGTACATGTAGAAAGTATCACACCAGTGGCCATGTTGACTGCTGGGTTTCACTCAAGCATCCTCTGTAGCTGGAAGCAACATACTAGACGAGATAAGTATTTGGCCTTGAATAGAGGACAAGAAGTCAGGGTAATCTTGTGTATTCAGTTTTATTGCTGCCTCATTGTAAATGTGAAGAGAGAGAAGGGGGTCAAGGAGAAACTACAGCTTCAGACTAAGCAATAGAATTGGAGCCAGTGTAGTGCAGTGGTTAGAGTGTTAGACCCAGACCTGGGAGACAAGGGTTAAAATCTCTATTCAGCCATTGAACTGGGTGGTCTTGGGCTAGTCTCACAGCTTAACCTACCTCATAGGTTTGTTGTGCAAGTAAGATGAAGGGATGGGGGAGAACCACATACACTGCCTTAAGGACAGATAGCATATATAAATGCAATAAAAAATAAATTGGATTAGTGAATGTGAAGGTTAGAAAGAATAATTCCATTAGGGCATGTCAATTTGTCCTTTGCAAGAGAGTTGGTAAAAAAATTGCCCTCAGCAAATTTAGACTTTGGGCTTCAGTGAAATATTTGAGAAATTTAAAGAGAAGTGAAAAGGTTTCTAATAAGGCTAGCAAAATTTTGTTGCAGAGTTCTGCACACCATGCAGATGTGGTAATTTGGTAATTGTATTTAGATATCACAACATTATCCAGTCATTGAGACAGTGTATGTCCAGATTTCTCTAATTTAGGGCTTTGTGTTTCTGCATTGGGGCTACCTATCTCCCCACATGCTCAGTTTACCCAGTGTGATGGCATATGTTTGGTAGACAAATTGCTTTTCAGAGAGCAGAGCCGGTGCTTTCCATGAGAAAGGTACCAGGTTCAATCCCCTGCATCTTGAGACAGTGTTGGGAAAGACTCCCATCTGAAATCCTGGGGAGCTACAGTGTAGACTACTCAGCACAAACGAGATGTTTTTAGTCAAATGTCCCTGACTTTTGGCCATGGATATATTAGTATATGAGCACATGCAAAAATGTGCATATGAGTGAAAATAAGATGCAAAAAAAAATTGCTTGCAGATATGGCTATAAGAAGGAAACTTGCACACACACAAATATGTCTGTTTGCAGAAATGTAAGCAGAAATACATACAGAAGTTCATACAAACTGCTTTTTTTGCAGGGGCAAACATATGTGGAAATGGGATGAGCCAAACGTAACTCTGGATAAATGATAGAAAGGTTCATCTTGCCTATACTACATACCGTAAATTCCTTGGTTGCGCAGAACCACTTTATACCTCCCTGCTACTTGAAGATAAAAACCCAGATGTTACATACATGTTGCTAGATTCTGCGCTGCCATGATGGATATCCGCTGAAGGATGGTTTGTGCCACAAACTGGGCCTGAAATGCAAGACCTGTGCTCCTTCATGCTCCCTCCTTTATAGTAGCTTTTAGGTGTTTGACCCTGTTTCTATCTTTTTAAGTATGTATGATATAATCACCTTTTAATTACTAGTTTTAATCCATTACCTGTTTTAAGTCTTATGTGTTCAGTTTATCCATGTTTTATCTTATGCTGGTCTGTGACCAAAATAAAGTTTGATACTTGATACTAATAGAAAACAAAATTGACAGAGCTGTCCATATTTAGAATAGAATGGCATGAGGTGGGACATCCGTTAAGGTTTTCCAGTTTTCCTCTCCACAATCAGTGTGCCATGCTCAGTCCATATAAACCCAAGAATATAACAGAAAGTACCAGCACATGGAGCCCCTGCATGTGCATGTGCAGGAACTTACATAGACTAACAAAGGCATGCAACATGCAATTGTCCCAGGAAGCAGTTGTGGAATTGGGGGCTGGGTAAAATCATAGCCTCAGTTAACATGCATTTGCCCTGCATGGATGTGAAAAGGGCTATGGTAGCAATTGGTTCTAGATGTTATAAAGGCTCCTGTAAGAATTCCAAAATTATGACAAATCACTTTGACAAGGTTACCATAGAAAGAAAGAAAGAAAGAAAGAAAGAAAGAAAGAAAGAAAGAAAGAAAGAAAGAGGTATGAATTTTGTACACCTCCAATAAATTACCAAGAACGGAAAATGTTAAAATAAATGAGTAGAAATAATATTCTGTCTTGCCAAACAGAAACAGAATGCAGATGATGAGAAGCACTTTGACTAAAAAAACAACAACAAAACATTCTGGACTTGTCTTTTGGCATTAGAATGTAAAACTGAAATCTGCTTATTTTACATACTAAAAAATACCTAGAGATCATTCTTATGCTCAGTACCACCTCTGAGCAAAATTAAAAGTTGTTCTTAAATATTTTATTTTTTTAAATTACACACACTGTGCACCCAGCCTTGCTTTTACTGAGGTGCATCAGGCAGATGCTGGAGTACAACACTAATCAAAGATGGGTTCCTTAGGTTTTCATCCTGTACTCTGGGAAGTTTGAGCCCAACAAAAAAAGGGGGGTGGCACACATACACACAATGTACCATAGAAAACAATCCATAATAAATATTCCATAAAATATCTTATGTTTTTGGACCTTAATTCCCAGCAGCCCCATTTGGCATGACCAACAATCAGGGATTATGGGAGCGGTAGTCCACAACATCTGGAAGGTACATTGGCTGGACTTCACCCAGCTGTAGGAGGTAATTTGTAAAGTCTAGCACTTGATCACCACTAAAGGGCATATAATGACATTGGCCCTCAGACTCAGCTGATTCGGGTTGTACCCCCAAATAATGTAAGAGTAGAGGAGTGAAACACATACATGATCGGTTAAGAGTTTTAATCCATGCTGTTCCTAGAAGTAGCAATACAGAGGACAAAACATCAGAGTCTAATATTGTGCCCAGAAGAGCCATTTAAAGCTGAGATCAGTATACCTCTTGAACTTCAGAATCGTAGTAGAACACACTCTGAATATACAGTGGTACCTCGGGTTAAGTACTTAATTCATTCCGGAGGTCCGTTCTTAACCTGAAACGGTTCTTAACCTGAAGCACCACTTTAGCTAATGGGGGCTTCCTGCTGCTACTGCGCCGCCGGAGCACGATTTCTGTTCTTATCCTGAAGCAAAGTTCTTAACCTGAAGCACTATTTCTTGGTTAGCGGGTCTGTAACCTGAAACGTATATAACCTTAGGTACCACTGTAGTCGAATAAGGAGATGTAATTCCTGCTAGATGGTAAGGGGAAACATCCACACTCAGGCCAATGAAGTAAAAGAAAAACTTGGATGTAAAGCCAACATTATACACACCTGGTTCTTCGTTATGGTTATTTTCTTCTTCTCCTCTTTTAGTTATTATTTAACTCAGAACTACACCAGGGCTTTGCTCACTACATCTATCAAGAACACTTCTGTTTCACTTTGATCACCACAACGCAGGTTAATATTACTTTTGTTCTTCCATCTGGGATTCTGCAGCAATTTTCTGGAATCCAAGGAGGTAGTGCCATTTTTAATAGCTCAATTGTTGCAAGCTGCAGCTTGTTTCTTGTTCGCCACAGGTAATAAAGAGCTAATGAAAAGGAAGCATTTCCTGTTTGTGGCTAGCACTGATGTGAAGTGTCATGAAGTAGTGATCCTGTGAGCAAGTACCGCTGGGTGGGGCCCCTCAGGCAGGGGGGTAATAATTAGTCCCCAAAATGGGAGCATGTTATGGGGTTGGGTGGTTGTCAGCATTCCCCAGCCCCTATAAATCTCCCCTCTGCTGGGGGACAAATAGAACACACTGTGTTTTAGACTTGCTCTTTGATGTTCTGTAGCTGGTGGTAGAGAAGCCAGAAAAGAAGCCAATAAAGACTGGTAAACCATTTGGTGATTGCATGTGATTGACTGGTAGCTTAGAGGGAGGACTTGGGAAAGTGACCCCCTCCTTGACATGAGGGTCGGTCCAATGTCTGGCATTTCCAGGTGGGGCTAAGAAAGGACTCCTGACTGAAACTCCAGAGAGCTGCTGCTACTCATTTTAAACTAAACTGGGTGGGATGGGCCAACAGTCAGACTCTGTATAAAGCAGCTTCCTGTGATTACACTGGTACCTTGGGTTACAGACGCTTCAGGTTACAGACTCCGCTAACCCAGAAATAGTTCCTCGGGTTAAGGACTTTGCTTCAGGATGAGAACAGAAATCGCGCAGCGGCAGTGGAAGGCCCCAATAGCTAAATTGGTATCTCAGGTTAAGCACGGTTTCAGGTTAAGAACAGACCTCCAGAATGAAATTCTTAACCCAAGGTATCACTGTATGTAAAACGATGCTACCTGTAATTCAGTGGTCCAACACATGGGGCAGCCACACACAGAACCAATAGCAACCATAAGCAGCACAAGTGAGAGCATGCTTTTGCACTTATGCTCTTTTATATGCTTCGTATAGGCATCTGGATGAGAACACTGTGGGAACAGGATGCTGGACTAAATGGGCCAGCAGGACACTTCTGATGTTGTTATGCACTTACTATGGCACAAAATAAGAGTAGGTTGCTTGTGCTAGGGTCTGAAGAACAGTGGGTCACTGAAGCCCTAGATAAGTAATCATCAAGTCCAACACACTTCACCTAGCTATGGGGAAGTCCAATTACAATTCTATATGGAAAAGCTGCCAGCAGTATTTCCTTTAAGGAATAAGCCTCTACGCACCACATTACTGAAGATCCACACTGAGTTAAGCTGTTTTATGTGATCATCTGGTTTACTCTTAGAGGAAGATTAGTGCTTGTTTCTTCAGAATTGCTTTGAGGTATTCTGACATAATATTTAGGGAATCGTCATGCATCAAGGGCACTTTGCGATAGGCTCTCTTGAGGATGAGAGACAGTCACAACACATATCCTTTACTTAGCTTAACATGTCCTGTAGTAACTGGAGGCCCAGAGGAAGCTATCAACACCATTTCCACTGACAGTTGTGGAAAACAAATCTCCTTCATCCAATGATATTCACACTGGGGAGTGGCTCATGAAAATGCTTGCATGCAAAAATGACAGAGTCTTGGGGCAACTTTTATCCTAACACATTTCCCACAGCAGAAGCCACTGTGGATCAGTGCCCATTTCTGACAAAAAGGATCCTTGTGCACAAATGCCATTACCATTCTACAGTCAAGGCAAGGATAGAAAACCTTTTTCAGGCCAAGTGCTACCTTCCAGGGAACACTCTGGGGGCTGGATAGCAGTGGTTGGTGGGGGGCAGAGCTAAAAGTGGGTAGAGCAATATATGTTACTCTTAGCTTTGTACAGTAGGCTACAATTCTGACCAGACACAAACCAGTGGTTTCTATACAAACACAAATCTTTTCATCATCTATCTAGACAAGACAGAGGCACATCCCATCTAGGCTAATGCACATGAGGAGAATGTGGAGCAGGACTGCTGAGGGGATGTGGCCTAAGGAGAGTCCTGAGGGCCACAAATAGAGGCTTAGAGGGCTGCATATGGGGCCCAGGTCTGATATTCCCCAGCTCTGGCTTAAGGTGTAATGAGACCCTTTGTTCTTCCTGTTGTAATAATATACAGTTACTGACTCACACTTGCATGCATGAAAGGGTTAACCCAGGCATCCCCAACCTGCAGTCCTCCAGATGTTTTGGCCTACAACTCCCATGATCCCTAGCTAACAGGACCAGTGGTCAGGGATGATGGGAATTGTAGTCCAAAACATCTGGGGGGACTAAGGTTGGGGATGCCTGGGTTAACCTGAGTCCTGAGTAGGTGTGGCTTGGAAGGCTCATAACAGCCTCTGCTCCTCCACTTTTGCTTGTTTTCTTTGTGCTTCCTGGAAGAAGGAGCCATGTGGCACTGGCTCCCAGCTCAGCTGATCCTGCAAGTGAACTCAGTCTCTCAAAAACTGACATTTTAAAGCCTGCACCTAACCCAAATATTGGGACGCGGGTGGCGCTGTGGGTAAAAGCCTCAGTGCCTAGGGCTTGCCGATCGAAAGGTCAGCGGTTCGAATCCCCGCGGCGGGGTGCGCTCCCGTTGCTCGGTCCCAGCGCCTGCCAACCTAGCAGTTTGAAAGCACCTTCGGGTGCAAGTAGATAAATAGGGACCGCTTACCAGCGGGAAGGTAAACGGCGTTTCCGTGTGCTGCGCTGGCTCGCCAGATGCAGCTTTGTCACGCTGGCCACGTGACCCGGAAGTGTCTGCGGACAGCGCTGGCCCCCGGCCTCTTGAGTGAGATGGGCGCACAACCCCAGAGTCTGTCAAGACTGGCCCGTACGGGCAGGGGTACCTTTACCTTTTTTAACCCAAATATTGCATGATCCCTTTTGTAAGGAAACCAGGTACTTTTCCTTTTAAGTTGTTTAGAACACACACACACACTGCCAATGGATGGAGACTTGTTTTTAATATTCACTTATTTTATAAAACCAAGTGTCTCAGATTTATTATAGCCTAAGTATATTGTAGGGATTGCGTATGGGTGAGGGCAGATGCAAACCTAACCAACTTTTAATGTGCCTGGAACAATCCCCATTGTGATAACTCTGCTACAAGAGACTAAGGATCTCTCTTCCAAACCTCTTTTCCATATATTCTCATGAGGAAGCTGGTAAAATGTGGCTGGTAAAAATCTATTCACTTTCTCCATGCCAAGCACCTCTTACTTACCTTTAAACTAAGAAATCCAAACTGCTGCAACCTTTCCCCATCAGAGAAAAGGTTTTCTGAACCTTTTTCAGCTCTGCAATATCCATTTTGAGGTATGGCATACCTCAAAACTCAGCACCACATTCTAAATACAGTCACAAGGATATCTGACTTGTTTTATAACATGAACAGCAAAATGATCTCCACACAGAATACATCCTTAATTATATTACTGAAATGAAGAAAGCTTGGCAGGAGTTGTTTCTCTTGTGAGCTCCATTCAGTTCTGTTATTAGCACAGATTCCTGGGCTCTGAATTATTTAATTCTGGCTTTTATACCAGGCTCCAGTTGGTAGATATTGAGGCTCTACCAAGCAAAAAAACAAAGGACTGAAATCTGCCCACTCCTAAAATATAAGAACATAATAAGAGCCCTGCTAAATCAGGATCAAGACCCATTTAGTTGAGCATTGTCTTTTCACAATGCCCAGCCAGATACCTAAGCCAAGCTCTTAAGAAGGATCTGACTGCAACACTCTCTCCCCACTTGTGATTCCCAGAAAATGGCATATTGCCTCCACAGTGAAGGTAGAACACAGCCATTAATTGCCCAGCCTTGTCCTTCTTTAATTTATCTAAACCTCTTTTAAAGCCATCTAAAATGGCAGCCTACATTACACCACCCAACACAATATATGCTGCAACACCCATAAAATTTCCCCTTAACATTGTTGTTCCTGTCTGGGTCAGATGTTATACTTCTCGGAAGTTGGAAGCCAAAGGCAACTTTTTCAGACTTCTCTCCATTTTGTCAAGAGGTGGGTTTGCTTTACTTAACTTTAATGAGAGCATTCTGTTCTTGCCCAACTGTAACGCTTTGTTTCTGGGGTGGCATCAACCAGAAGGTCAACTTTCAAGCTGCGGTAATTACAGTGGCTGCCCTGCAGGACCATGGCTCAAACTGATTTAAACTGACACACATCAAAATTGCCATGGCAGGTCACCTGCAAAGTAATGACCTGACATTGGAGCCTGAGGGATACAGTGAGAGAATGTGAAGCAGGGGCACAGTTCTTCCTGGTTGAGCTCCTGGTTTCTTTGGGCCATCATAGTGCTGTCTACCTACACTTTATCTCCTTCAGTTCAAAATAGTCTCCTCTAACATCTTCTGGAAGTAAAGACTGGTGAACAGAAGGCATACCTTTGCAGAATCTTTGCTGCCAGATTGCACAGTGGAACTGATGCATTTTAATATCTTTAAAAAGTATTATAAATTTGCTGGGCTGTATGCCTGAGCCCCTTCCAGTTCCTGGAACCAGCAAGGGTTGACATCCAATGGAGGAGCCAATCACTGGAACAGCCAGGTTGGTTTCTTGGTGCGTTAATGACCCCTTAAGTATGGGTCATTAGAATAGCAAAGAAAATGCCTCTGTGCTAGAGGTCAAAAGGTACTCATCTTGTTGGTGCTGAGGAAGATAATAGACAGAATCGAAGGTGTGTGTGTTAGAGAGAGTTGGGCTAAAGGCAAGCAGAAGCCTGATAGAGATATGATTGATTTTGGCTAAGGGAGAAGCAATACCTTCTTGGGGTGTTAATGCTGTGAACCTCTCCATCATAGGTTCAGGTTCTTTATGTGTAAATAAACTACATCCTAAAGACACCAAAGTCTCCACTGCCCCTTGTTCCAAAGAAATCAAACTCTGAGAAAGCGTCTGAAATACCTAGAATCTCACATCATTCAGAGATTGGGGTGGTGTGCAACAGTGCAGACAAATGAAAAACATAATCAAAATTACCAAACAAACAATACAGAGTTTATATTTTCCAAATAAACAGAGAGCAGATAATATTTTAAAAAATAATAATCAGCAAAACACACAATGAAAGCCAAATTTTGCAATTTGTTTATCTGAATTTGGCATGTAAGAAATTAAATCTCACTAAATGTTCTGGGTCTCCCTTACCCTTAGAAATGTGTATGTTGTGAGTTATTTTCTCTTTAATAGCCAGAGACCACGTATTTAAGTCCTGCAATCTCTTCCATTTCTTGACCAAATAAGTTCTCCGTGCAGCCAGCATCTGCATTAAGAAATTCCTTGGATTGGAAAATTGCTGTTTGATCTCCCAGAAGCTAAAAAGAGCAAGTTGTAGGGAGGCTTGGGTGGGGTATCTACATGTTATTCATATGTCTAACCCTCAGTCCAAAATTGGATGTCAGAGGCAGTGGTGGCACCAGAAATAAGATTATGTGGGCGATCACAGAAGGGGCAAAGCATCTTTCTAGGTGTGCAAGCTGTTTCCCACAGGTTTAAGAACTCTGAAAAGTAACAGCATATTCCACACTAAAACTGTTCACCCTTAACAAAAGAAATAAATAACAAAAGAAATAAATTCTGAAATGAGTCATATCTTCATTAATTTTGATTTTTTAAAAATTGTATAACATGTATTAACCAAATTCAAATTATGGAATGGAAAAGGGCTTTTCAATAAGGTAGAGACAAGGCAGACCTAGGAAAGTATACACAAAAAGTATGAGGTGTAACAACAATTATTATACAACAAACCAGCAACACCAAAAACTGGCTTATGAATATAAAGGACAATTTTACTAGAATAAGTATATAAACTCATAAACCTACTAAACAATGAGCAAACTAAAGTGCAATGTGCCTAACCAAGCCTTCAGATACTCATAAACATAGAGTGAACTAATGTCTCTCTCTTTACTATATCAGTTGTGTATGCAGTAAGTATTACATTACACAGCTGGTGCAAACAAATAGTTCTTCAAATAGTCGTCCACTGGAAGCACAAAGCCATATACGTAGGAGCAGTTGCGAGAAAGTGTTCTTCAAATAGTCATTTGCTGGAAGTGAAATAATAATAATAATAATAATAATAATAATAATAATAATAATAATAATAATAATAATAATTTATTTATACCCTGCCCATCTGGCTGGGCGGCTTCCAACAAAATATTAAAATACAGTAATGCATCAAACATTAAAAGCTTCCCTAAATAGGGCTGCCTTCAGATGTCTTCTAAAAGTCTGGTAGTTATTGTTCTCTTTGACATCTGGTGGGAGGGCGATAAGTGATATATGTATGTGCGGTTGCGGGAGAACAACTCCTCACCACTCCCACGGTGAAAATGGTACAAATAGTCAAATGGAGCCAAATAAAGACCTGTTCTTCAGATATTATCCAGGTTTCACAGCAAGCTTCATCAGTCAATAGTGCTAATCACTCAACACGGTTTGCTCAAGACAAAAGATCAAGGTCCCACTCCACCCTCACAGTCCTTTGTTTAGTGTGCATATGGAGCTAAGCCTTGTGATGCAGCAGCACATTTTCAATTACAGGAGGAGCTCTAGATACCTTCCTCCCACAGCCGAATTCAAATCTCCCAAGCCAAGCCACACTCCACTAAGCCAAATACAACCAAAATCAACTTTAATGTTTCTTGCTTTTATTTAGGCTGCATCTCACGTTGGATAACATTTAGCATAATATTTAAGGCCGCCATTCTATACACATTTTCCTAGTAGTGTAGTAGCAAATTTAGAAGTGCAGGGGCCCATCATGATAGTCACACCACATCCTCTCACAACCATATCCCCTCCGAGATCATACAGCCTTCTAAGATAAAACGAGCTTTCTTTGGCCTTCTCCAAGCTTCTTTATTAAATCTCCCCTCCTCCCCCAGCCCAAGAGAAACATCCAGACTCACATGGGAGACATTGGCCTTTTTTCTTCTGTTCACCGTAATGTATTGCAGAAAATCTGTCTTGCTTGCATTGTAGTGCAACTTGGAAAACAGACCCTCTGTGACCTCCGAACTTCCTCTGTTGAGTTCCCCAATTTGTGTTTTCAGGAACCCGTGGGCCCCTAGATTTTGCTAGACTCCAATTCAGTCCCAACCAGGATGGCCAATAGTGATGTATGATAGGAACTGTAGGCCAGCAATACCTGGAAATTTCTCATCCCTGAGGCCTAATGGGCTCAAAGGTTTAATGAGAAAAGGAATGATACTCTGGGAATGGTGAGCAGTGATTCCTTCCCTGCATAACCTATGGATCTCTTTTGTTGTGTAACAGAAACTGTACTGTTCTAAACCTACTATACTACAGTGGTGCCTCGCAAGACGAAATTAATCCGTTCCACGAGTCTCTTCGTCTTGCGGTTTTTTCGTCTTGCGAAGCATGGCTATTAGCGGCTTAGCGGCTATTAGAGGCTTAACGGCTTAGCGGCTTAGCGGCTATTAACGGCTTAGCGGCTTTAAGAAAAAGGAAACAAACTCGCAAGAACTCGCAAGACGTTTCGTCTTGCGAAGCAAGTCCATAGGGAAATTCGTCTTGCGGAATGACTCAAAAAACGGAAAACCCTTTCGTCTAGCGAGTTTTTCGTCTTGCGAGGCATTCGTCTTGCGGGGCACCACTGTAAGTTACCTCATTACAGCTCTGTACATTCTTTAAAATGTCCACTGATGAAGAAATGGGTGGGAAGCTGCTTCTTCTTTTCCTGAAAGAAAGAGGAACCAGGTTGAAATGACAGCTCCACTGAATCCTTGGGGAAATAATCTACAGAGAGTCAAGTGCGGAGAGGAATTTGAGCTAGCTTATTCACCCACAAGAATCTAGGGATGGAAAACCATATGTAAGTTTGAAGGAAATGCCACAACTGCTGTGTAAATAGAACAGGAAGCCTTCTGAAGGAAAGGACAAGCATCAGGATTTGGGGGAAGTGAATGGTTCTCTGTGCCCGTGGCAGATGCTGTGAGTGCAAGAGACCAGGCTTCTAGGTCATAGGATGCATTTCCTAGCAGATCGCCTTGGGTGGGTAACAGAAGATGCAATTTTCCTTGTATGCATTGGTTTCCTCTGTAGAATATTGGGGGGGGGGAGGAAAGGGCAAATGAAGAAGAAGCAGTTAGTTTTCTTTATGACTTTCAAAGGAACTCTCCTCTCCACAGGATTTACAATTTAAGCACCTTTTCTCCTTTTGTACTAAAAATACAGTGGGTTTGTTCCAAAAATTCCTCTTAGCTCCTTTGGGCTTGGTGGTGGTGGTGGCTTAATTCGAGTAAAGGTAAAGGTAAAGGTACCCCTGCCCGTACGGGCCAGTCTTGACAGACTCTGGGGTTGTGCGCCCATCTCACTCAAGAGGCCGGGGGCCAGCGCTGTCCGCAGACACTTCCGGGTCACGTGGCCAGCATGACAAGCTGCATCTGGCGAGCCAGCGCAGCACACGGAACGCCGTTTACCTTCCCACTGGTAAGCGGTCCCTATTTATCTACTTGCACCCGGGGGTGCTTTCGAACTGCTAGGTTGGCAGGCGCTGGGACTGAACAACGGGAGCGCACCCCGCCGCGGGGATTCGAACTGCCAACCTTTTGATCGGCAAGCCCTAGGCGCTGAGGCTTTTACCCACAGCGCCACCCGTGTCCCTTAATTCGAGTAGTGTTTCTTTAAAGTGGCAAACAGCTGTAGAGTAAAAAAAAAAAATCCCTATGAAAATTTACCAACATTTTAGTGCACATTTCTTCAAATGTGCACTATTTCTCTAATATGATGTATTTCACAAATACCTGCATTTTATGTATACTTCACGTGTGTGTGTGTGTGTGTGTGTGTGTGTGTGTGTGTGTATATATATATTTGCTTTCGTAGATTTTCACGGGTACAGGAATGCAGGTTTTGGTGTCCTCGGGTGTCTTCCCGTGTAAAAGTTGGGGTGTCTAGGCGACGTTTCGACGAGGTCTCACTCGTCATCTTCAGGCATGCCTTTTACAGAAAGGGGGGCAGTGGCTGTAGAACAGCATCGTGAAATTCAGAATAGTGTGAATTGGGTAGGCTTAGATTAAATGGGAACTGAACCAACCACCCCTTCACATCTGCAAGATTGTTCAAGCCCCCCCCCCCCAACTATCTAAATGCATATAAGCAACTGTTGGGTACCATACCACTTGAGACTTTGCCCTTGGCTCTGTGCCACTGGAAGTTCAAGTGGAAGTAAAAACATACCTCAAGGAAATATTAGACACACAGACAGGACTAGGGTCAGCCCACCCATGAGGCAAGGTGAGGAGACCACCTCAGGTGGCAGGATCCAGAGGGGCAGCTGATCCTGATGTAGTTCTTTAGTCTCTGCTTCTTCCTGATGTAGATCTTCACTTATCCCTTTTTCCCCCGGTGGTGGGAGCTGCCATGCAGAGTTTCCCTCAGGTGCCTAAATTTTCTGCCCAGGGCTGCAGAAGGGGGAAATTGAAGGAAGAAGCCAATGAGCAGCAGGTAGAACACAGTGGGAGCCCACACAATTGCCTGAAGCATCTTAGCATCAGGAATGTTGAGCCACAGGAGGAAATAGATGCTCTTCACCAGCTTACCTCCACCAGGAGAAGAAGAAACATAGTGAGGTATTGAGACAGTTCCCTATAGGTGGGCATAGATTCAGGTGTCCACATTGAATGGAATTGTATGCTCTCAGGTACCAGGGAAAGCAGGCCTTCCCTGCTACCACAGTGACCTTTCAGCACTCTTTTTACTCCCTCTTTCATCACGTTGTACGCTAGAACTGCCTTGGGGCCATTGATGTATCTCCAGATCCAGTTATTTTGTAGAGCTTTCTTTTACATTTAATGTCTTTCCTTACTTTTTATAGCCTGCCTTTTTCTCACCATGGAACCCAGGCTGCCACATATATGGTTTCCAGGAGGTCGCCCACCCAGCACTGACCAGAACCAGACCTGCTTAGCTTTAGATAGGTGGTGGCCTCAAGTCCCTTCAGATTGTGCACCCTAATCCCCAAAATGCAAAGTGGATGAGGTTTTGCCTTCCCCTTTCTGTCATGAAATCTAAGCTGCAAAACAGGAATTGCAGAATGTTTGGGGAAGCTTTTTATGCACCTTTGGACCATGAGACTATCTCCTTAAAAGTTACTCCAGTGTTTAAAATATTGTGACTTTTTATTTAAAAAACTTTTTAATACATAGCTCTGACATGTTTGACACATGTCAAGCATTCTGTCAAATTCTCTTTTCTTTCCCTTAAAAAGTGAACTCTGTAGCCCCACCATTTCTCTTCAAAATGTCTAATTATATCTAATATGCCACTCTGAAAAATGCTTTAAAAACAGTTGTAAAGATGACACTTCTTGCTGAGAAATTCCACTGAGACTTCCATGCTTGAGTAAGTCTCATAAAACCAGACCACTAAATAATTGGGCATGGTGGATGTGATTCCTGGCCTGCCATCATTTTCAGTTTTTGGATGGTTACAGTGTGTTTGTTTGGCATGCTCAGTGATGGGCCAGTTCACAATGGCATTGTCGCTTGGTAAATGAATTGTTTCCAGTAAACTTGGCAGATCTGTAAAGTTAATTTGCTGCAACTGGCTTTGAAAAATGGTCAATTAATCAATTTGGAGCATGCTCCTTTTAGATGAAGTGGGTTATGTGGACTAATTGGGTTCTAACTTAATATGTACCATTGATTTTTCTAAATGGCCTGGCTTGTCATTTTTTTTGTCACCCTGTAATTGATTTTTAATGCATAAAGCACTTAGCGTTTAAAAGAGGATACAGATAAAATAACTAAAAGTAATAGATTTTTGAAGGCTCGTTGGACCATAATGTCTGTCTCTATCACAACATTTCTGAATGAGCACCACTCTTGAGAAAACAATATCAGTAATGTGTTAAAAGAGGCAGGAAGGAGAAGATCAATTCCCCACCCGAAATTATTAATGAAGTAGCAAGATGCTCACCTAATAGCATCAGTATACAAGGAAGAGCGGCTGTTATGTTGGATGACAGTAGTGGAATTGATGGGGCAGCAATAGCAAGGGATCCTTTCCAAAGATTCTCCCCATCCGAAGTTCTCCTGCAAGAGACTCAGAACCATTGATAAATGAAGGGATACCGGTGGAATGGTAAAGCTGGAGGCAGTAGATGATGAAATGGAGAGGACCATCGCACAGGTGCCTGGAGGAGTGAAACAGTCAAGTGATGGAGATTCGGAAAGAAAAATGAGGAGCAGTTGGAAATTATCTTAGAACATGGCTAGATAAAATCCAGGAGAGAACAATTTGAATATTTTGATTAATCTTTATATATCTAATTGACAGACAGAAAATCGGAAATCCTCTTTATTTCTCTCTCCTCTCTTTTTTCTTTTCATTTTTAAATTATCTTTATCTCCCTGTCTTCTTTTATCTGCTTTATTTTTGTTTATGTTTTATTTTGTTCTTTAATGTCCTCTATTCTGGGTTAATGAGGGTACACACTTGAAGTTGATGGATGGATGGTGAGAGACCCTGTGTGAGAGGCAGGGGAGGGAATTACTGCCAGGGTGGGAGGCTGGGAGAGGAAAGGGAAGCTCCCAGGTAAGAGCTGGGAGTGTTCACCTCTTTCTGTGTGGGATAAGGGTTAAGCTCTACCTTTGAGAGTTACAGGGAACCAAGCAGAGGACATTCTCGGTAGTGGTGCCCACCCTGTGGAACGCCCTCCCACCTTATATCAAGGAAATAAACAACTATCTGACTTTTAGAAGACATCTGAAGGCAGCCCTCTTTAGGGAAGTTTTTAATGTTTGATGCTGTATTGTTTTTAACACTCGATTGGGAGCCACCCAGAGTGGCTGGGGAAACTCAGCCAGATGGGTGGGGTATAAATAATAAATTGTTGTTGTTGTCGTTTCTGAAGAGGTACTAATACATCAGGGTTTGTTGGAGATGGAATGAGCTTGGAACAAATAGCCATGGCAGTAGCATACCTTGGGGGATTTCAGAAGATGCCAAAATTTAGTGCCCCCTGCCTCTCATGCTTCATTCTAAGTCATAGTTGTGGCATCCCCTGTGGAGTCCCTGAGGCTCTCCATGTAGGGCAAAACCAGTTCTGCTCCCCTAATTTGCCTCTGGCCATGGGACCTGTCAACTCACAAGACAAACCAGGAGGCAGGGGTGAGGAAGAAGCACAATCAAAGAACAGTGGAGGTTGGGCCATTAGGGATATTGGGGCACTGCCCCACCAGCCTGACCTTAACCACCTGCCTGCCCTCTTACTTACAACGTGTCAGGTCCATTGAAAATCTTCTGCCTGTAATTGACCCTTGGGAACTGCACTTACATACCCTCCAACATTTCTTCGATGAAAATAAGGACGTCTCATCCTATAATGATAATTTTACTATTTATACCCCACACATCTTACTGTGTTGCCCCAGCCACTCTGGGAAGCTTCCAACATATATAAAAACATAATTAAACATTAAACATTTTTTAAAACTTCCCTATACAGGACTGCCTTCAGACAGCTTGGGGGTCAGATAACTCCATACCCTCCAACATTTCTCCAATGAAAATAGGAACATTCCAGGATCAAATCAGAAACCGTGACGGCTTCTCTAAGTTAGGGACATCCTGGAAAATAGTGACACAGAGGGTCTGCACTTAGATCCAACAACTTCTAACAGTGATCCTCCTTTTTCCCAACTTTTAGTCCTAAATTTGGTACTGAGCCCAGTGCATACATAGTAGGAGTGTTCAGTGGATTTGAATGACTTCTGAATCCTGAACCAAGGTAGACTTTTTCAAAGGTATTTGTGGCTTGTCTGAGATTAAGAAGGATCTGTCCAAGTCTACACATGTCAAAGCAAGGACCCCCAAAACGCTTTGTAGCATCTCAGTAATCGAGACCTGGGGGGGCGGGATGCTGTAGACAAGCATTTCTTTAAAGTGAGACTATTTCTGTAAGCTTACCACAGAAGAATAATGGCAGGTTGGGGTAAGTGGTAGGGGAAAGCTTTGCAATGTTGAAATTGTCCCAAACTTCAGAAAAATGCCAGAAACAGGAAGGGAAGCTCCTTTATGAATGATGGACATTCTGTTTTGAATGCTCTCTAGTTCTAATGCCTTTGCGGGAGACAGCAGATTAATAAAGTTGAGGGAATGCGCCATTGTGATTTACAGATCAAGTTTGTAACTGGAGGGAAATATTTTACCCAGAAAGTTACTCTCTTTTAGTTCTTCCAACCCTTCCCCTTCAACCCAAAATGAAGGTTAAAGGTGCCTACCATCTATTTGTCCACATTTTACAGGTTCATAACCCAGGGGTATGTCTGCAGTGTTCTGATGAATTGCCCACAAAACATTAAGGTAAAGGTACCCCTGCCCATGCGGGCCAGTCATGACCGACTCTGAGGTTGCGCGCCCATCTCGCTTAAGAGGCCAGGGGCCAGCGCTGTCCGGAGACACTTCCGGGTCATGTGGCCAGCGTGACAAAGCTGCAACTGGCGAGCCAGCAGCAGCACAGCACACGGAAACGCTGTTTACCTTCCCGCTATAAAGCGGTACCTATTTATCTACTTGCACTTGGGGGTGCTTTCGAACTGCTAGGTGGGCAGGAGCTGGGACCAAAAGACGGGAGCTCACCCCGCCGTGGGGATTCGAACCGCCGACCATGCGATCGGCAGTCCTAGGCGCTGAGGTTTTACCCACAGTGCCACCCGCGTCCCTCACAAAACATTAGGAGAGATCAAATTGTTCTTTTTCTAACACCTCCCAAACTCCTATAGCTGTCCCTGCACAATAACCACCAGAGATAATCTGCCAGGATGCATACTCTCAGAAGGCACTAGCTTGCCCTTAAATTTCATCTAAAACAAAGTTTAAAAAGTACCTAGCACACAAATCATTGGACCTATTTACCTGTAATTTAACAAGCTTTCATGCACTTTGGAGAGGCCAATATGTCTGGAGATTCCACCCACTTCAGTCAAAAAGTTGTTGTTTTTTAAAATCTTCCAACAGTGTTTTTTTTGTTTTGTTTTGTTTTTTTTTTTAAGGGGCGAGTGGGAAACCTGGGCTGAATCAAGCCCCTACAAAATACCTTGGACAGACAGTCTAAACCAAGATTAAGAACATGTACTGACTACAGATATGTAGTTTGGTATGGGGTTATTGGCTCCCCCCCCCCCAAGAGCTTTAATTCATTTAATTTGTTAGTGTCCCTTCACCCACACATTGGTACAGTGATAAGATACAGAATTAAATCTTGATTATTGTGTACATTGTTGCACCATTATATGTTTAGTATGGCATTTAGCCAATGTCCTGGAGTGGAAGTGCGCATTTGCAATCTTTTTGCATGCGACAGGCTTTGCAAAGAAAACAAGCAGGACTCTTTGTGAGTCTGCAAAAAGTTCAGAACATTATTGCTAAAAATATTGATCCAACAGCATGAATCATTTGGCAGAAAGTAACGCATTTATTTATTTATTTAAATATGACCTCGGCCATCATGTTAGTACAGCACATCTGACTCATCCTGTCTGGGCAGAAGAATCTAGAATGGGAATCTCACAGAAATGCAATGTTCTGTCCTTCAACAATGATCACCCCCTCTCAGCCCCTTGGAAATAGATAGCTGGGTTTCCCCCCTTAATTCATACAGTAATATAAGCTTTTGACATACCTTATGGCAAATCTAAAAATATCACACATACTTCTAATTGCTTCTTGCTCATCACAGTGGAAGTACACGTGGCCCTTGAGGACACCATCTGCTAGATGACACTGTCACCAGTCCTACAAAGGCAACTCCAATGACAGTTTAACTTTTTACCCATTGACAACTCTCGTACATCAATCCAGCACACAGTTCTGGAGGTGACCAGTGTCCAAAGTTACAATTGATTATTATTATTATTATTATTATTATTATTATTATTATTATTATTTGTATGTGGGAATGGAGTGCAAGATGATAAAGCTTCAGCAGTTTAAGTTGAAATGGCCTCTGTTTCAAACTAATAAGCAGAGGCACACAGAACTGGAAGGAGTAAAAAAGTCCTCAACAATAAGCACAAGTATGAATCAGTAAATAGTTCCCATAGACGGATCCACATTTTGCACATCACAACAGTTCTGGTGTCAGATTGTGGCATCTTCAGGCATGTATCAGGGCAACCAAACTCAGCAGGGCTCATAACACTGATGCCTGTTTTACCGCCCCTACCCCCTGGATGCAGTCACGTGTTGTGGGGATTAAATGAGGAAGGAAAGAAGCAGGTACACCACCTTGAGATACTGGGGTAGAAAAAATGTGGGACATAACTAGAATTAATCGACCTATTACCAGATCACTGAAATCCGAACCTAGAATTAAATGTTTCTCTTGTATTTCTTTTAAGGATATGAAGATATTTGTATTATATTGTTTAGAGAAGACCAACCAACTCTTCTTTGAAGTTTTAATCCACAGAGATTTTTTTTCAGTGGAATTACTGACCCCTGGTAAGGAAGGGTTTCCACTGCACATATTGACAGCATGGCCTTAATTACTGCAACAGCCACTGATGCAAACATGTCAATATAATTAATAGCAGACTGCCTTCCATCTGTTGATGCTCCATTTGCTGGCTACCATCGAGGGGCAATCTGTCCCCCATAAAAAAGTTCAATAAACACAAGGACATGCGGGCTCAGTTAATACTTCACTAGGGACTCGTCACAAAATAGCCAGCCAAAACAGCTCCTCCATCTTGGTAAATACAGAAGGGCTGTGATATATTATTGGCCGAAGAGTGTTACTAAACTAAAAGTTTCCTTTTTATGATGTTCATAATGGACAATTTGAGACATTTTGGGGTGTTTTTGGTGGACTTTATAAGTTTGGGTGCTCTAGTTTTTTGGGGTTTTTTTTTTTAGATTTCTGGAGAAAATTAGTTCCCATCATGCCATGACAAACCTGAATCTAGATGTGGGTGGTATATTCTTTGGTTCTGCATCAATAAGAATGACGGATTGAACAGGAGCTGGAACTGCAGAAAGTATAGAATGTAATAGGTAATATTTGCTGACCACACAGAAGGGCAGGCTCAAAGTACTTACAGTAGTCCTGACCAAAACTTTGGTTTAATATGAAGCAACTGCAGAGGTCAAGGTTGGATTAACCCATTTCCTTCTGTCCCTTTAAATGCCAAGTGTCCTCTCGCTGAAGTTGGAACTAGAAACTGAGTTAGAGCTGCACAACTTAGACATTCCCCCCACCCCAAATTCATATTGTGAGGCAGTGGTCCTTCAAGAAGCTCATTAAGGAGGCCGTTGATACAGTGTCAGCAGCATAAAAACAATGAATTTACACCTAGGGGTCCTTCCAAAACAGCTCCTGCCCTGTGGGAGACTGAATCCCCTGTACACCTGTGTGAATGGGAACTGAGTGGAGTCAAATGTAGCACTTCCTACACTAATCAGGTAGCCATGCTCTAAATGTTCGTCTATGTCTTTATGCTCTACTTTTTGAAAGAGGCAGGAAAGCAACAACAATTCCACTTTTTCAGAGAGAGAAATACTTTTTTTGCAAAAGTGAGTGGTAGGGCATGGCTCAGCACTAATCCAGACCCCTACAATTATCCTGACTCAGCCATGAAACACATGGAAAAGTACACAAGGAATGAGATTGGAATGTTTCTTTTTCTTCCGATTGGGATCAATGGGCATACAATGATTACAACAACAACAACAACAACAACAACAACAACAACAACAACAACAACAACAACAAAACAACAACAACAACAACAACACAGAAGCAGGAAAACACAAACAGGAGAACAGAGGATAATCTGTTTCTCTCCCCATTCATGGTGGGGGAGAAAATTGTTCAGTTCACATTTAGAGCCAAATCTATCAAATTCACACCTTCCAAAACAATACATGGACTGAAATACAGTGATCCTCCTGTCCACATTTTCAAGGACCAGGCAGGCTAAAAATACATATACAGTGGTACCTCGGGTTACAGATGCTTCAGGTTACAGACACTTCAGGTTACAGACACCACTAACCCAGAAGTAGTATCTCAGGTTAAGAACTTTGCTTCAGGATGAGAACAAAAATCACACAGTGGCGGCTTGGCGGCAGCAGGAGGCCCCATTAGCTAAAGTGGTACCTCAGGTTAAGAACAGTTTCAGGTTAAGAATGGACCTCCAGAATGAATTAAGTTCTTAACCCAAGGTACCACTGTAAAAGTTACAAGGGATGGAGTACAGTAAGTGCTTAAATGGGCTTGGCGGACTTGCATCTTCAGAAACACATAACTGAATTTACAGAACTGAATATTTCAATAGACCCAGTGATTTAATCAATTGTTTTGTTTCCCAGCTCAGAACTGTACAGCTTGACAGTATAAATATGAAGTGAATGTTATACCTCCCTGAAGTTTTCTTTGTTTGTTTTTGCTTCATTTTTTTTAATTGCAAGCTGGACACACTGAAAAAGTGTCCTTGGAGAATAGTTTGTCCTCATATGTCAAGTATGGGAATCCTGTAACCTTCCAGAAACTGTTGGATTACAGCTTCCATCATCCCTGTCCATTGGCCTTGTTGGCTGGGACTAAGAGTTGTTGGAGTCCAACAATACCTGGAGGGACACAGGTTGCTTAACCCTGTTACATACGAAGGTCTGGACCCAAACTCCTGATCCATTAATGAATGGGTGCACTCCAGAGGTTGCTAGGAAACCTCTTGTTGGGGCTGATGGGAGTTGGGGTCCAATACCATTTGGATGGCCATACAGGGTCCCCCTCCATGTTATATGATGTGGCTTGGATCCTAACTTCTGTCCATTCATGTAACTCCCTTCACCCCGACCACTGGGGCTGACCAGAGTCCAATAAGTTGTAATTGTGTGGCGAGGCATTCCCCCCTACCCTTCATTCCTCCCCAATACCAACAATAAGAGACATGACAACCAATATTTGGGTGAAATCAGGCCACAACCTTATTATCAACAGATGTAAGGGGTTTGGCATAGGCATTGGGTTGCAGCAAGAGTTCTTATTGCTGCAAAATGGAAGAGTGATGAAATCCCCTCTATCCATGAATGGACTCAAAAACTGACAGAATATGTGGAGTTTGATAGCTTATCAGAAAAAAATAAAGAATAAACCAAAACAGGAATTTGTCTCAAAATGGGAAGTGTTTAAAATATATTTGAAAAATAACTACAGCAGTTTAAACTCTGTCGCAGCATTTGAATAATTTCAGTAGTAGCTTCAAGAAAGATATGAGACCTAAGATAAATCAAGAATTAGTTAGATCATGATAAAAGTGTGTATTGGCAACAAGTAATATACAATTGAAGTAATGAATAGATGGGAGGTCGGGTCTACAGTCAAAAGACCAATTTTCGCTTTATTGTTTTGTAAAAAAAATTTTTTTCCATTATTATTTTCACTTGTATTTCTGTTTTTCTTTTCATTCTTGGTGTATCAACAAAAAAATCAAATAATTAGAAAAACACACACATTTGGATGGTCCCACTCACTGCTCTATGAAATGGCCTAGATCTGTCCATTAATGCATCTTCCATCATCCCTGACTACTGTACTGCATATGCTGGCTGGAGCTGATCAGAGCTGGAATCCAATAAGCTGTAATTTGCGCAATGTTAGATACCCTGCATTAATAGAATTGGGATGTCCCCTTTTCCTCTATAGTTGCTGTGAATCCTGGAAATCTGTCCTGGGGTTGGAGAGATCCTCCAGAACACATGTGGTGTGGGAATCTGCAGTGGGAACAATATGAAAACTAGAGAGTCCTTCACCCTGTACAAGTGAAAGTGCTTTTGGCACCAGACCTCTCACTCTTGTAGTGGCTTTTGATCTTGATTCCACCCCCCATGCAATCTTGAACCTTTCAATATAGTTTGTTCAATGTTCTACACATGGTTCATTTATGATGCATGCTTTTCATTTGCTCTGAACTGAAGATTTCGACATGAGTTTTCATCGTTATACACCAAAGCAGTACTTCATGGCACTTGCCATTACGATGGGCCATTAGTTTCTGCAGAGATTTTAATTTTTAATAGTAATATATATTTGAAAATCACTCCTAATATGAAATGGCATAAGCACTTCCTGCCAAGTTTGTATAAATGATGCAAGTAATTATCCCATACTTTTAAAAAATTTAGATATATTCCGTAGACACAGAATTGGAAGAAAAAGTAGTAGACAGAGCATCAATTACATGTCTGCAATATGAAAATGGGATGTTGTGCACTGTTTTTGAAGTTCAAAAGCATTCATATCTCATACAATTACCAGCAATTCCTTTATTAGAAGATCAATGAAGGTAATGAGTTTCCCTGAAAGATAGGCTATCCATCACTATTTATTTTCCAACCACCCCCTGCAGGTGCTGGGGGACTGTTGATTGTGCTCTAGGTATGTTCTAAAACAGCAACAACCTGAACTCCCCTGATCTTCTGCATCTGTACATGCAGCGAAATGAAGTCATATTGTTTATTTCATTTAAAGTCTACACATTTTTGAAAATATTTCATACATTTTCCTATGCTTTCTTCTCCTAAAATATATTTTTGAGGAGGTATGTTTCTCCACATATTATTTCATGAAATATGCAGAATCCAGTCAACTGATGAGTGTAAGTCTGGGACTGGAGAATTAGGATGGGTCACTTTGAAGTGAAGACCTAATGAATTTCTCATCCATCCCTGCTGCAGACTACAGGTAGACTGTATATACTTTTGACTGTATATACTTTCTGTGCAAAATAAATACATCAACTTACTGGCAACTTCCCACCTGCAATATGGAGTGGCATTATCTCTTGTGTCACTTTACTTTTTAAAAAGTAAATTAATTATTTTTAAAAAATTTAAAAATAAAATTATTTGCTTTTTTGTTGATACACCAAGAAAAAGAGAGAGGAAGAAAACCCAAAATACAAATGAAAATAATAATGAACACAAAATTATTTACAAAACAAAAAAGCAAGATTTAGTCTCTTTTGTCACTTTACAATTGTATGCAATTGTATTCTGTTCACTTTCCAGAACGGCCATAGCATGCACAAGTTCTCAGGTTCAATTTCCAGTAACTAGCACTAGTTGTTGGGTCAGGGAGGTGCTGCTTACCTGACCTCCCACCAGCAGAGTAACAGGAGAGTGAGAGGGAGGGGCATAAACACACAGAACCCCCACCCCAATGACCTCTACTGCTGTTTTTATTGTAATTATTTGTATGGTTTTAATAGATTTTTTTAAAAAAAAATTCTAGTTTTAATTCTATCAATGTTTACTTGCTTTTTAATTATTGCTCCCCCCCCTCTGTGTTTTTAGCCATTTTTATTTTTATCTGTAAGCTACCTCGAGTCTCTGTCAGGGAAAAATGTGGGGTATACAAAAATATATATTATAATAGCATAATAATGCTCCTGTAAAGCTGGAAAATTTTTAGCCACATGGAACAATGGTCCAAATTGATATGTTGATCATGTTCCTATACGTTCCAGAATGGTGAAATGTTTGAAAAGAATGCCATGTAGTTCCGATCTTACTCATTTCCATTCACTTCTGGGACAGTTTGAAATGCAGTGATGTACAACACAGAAAGAAACCCCGACTGAAACTTCCAGCTCATTTTGATTCAATTATGACTGACTGACTGACTGACTGACTGAAGAATTCTGATGAGAAAGGCTTGGAAAGACGAAAGGGCAAATTGTGAACTTTAAAATCACCTAGCACTTTCTCTGTCATTCGCATGGAAATTATATTCTATGTAATTGTTTGGCATCCGTCTGACTCAGGAGACAGTGGAAGAGAGTGCCTTCGGGGATTAAGGCAAACTGTTGGAGAGTTACAGCACCTGCTGTGGCTTTAGAGACTGTCACAGTAGAGATTTGTTTTGTTGCAGCTGGGGCAGATGAAGGTGTTGGGTTGCACTGATGCAGATACACCATGGTGTCTCTTCTCTCTGAGCTGCTCCCAGCAGTCATTCCCATAACCTCCAACATTTCTCCAATGAAAATAGGGACACCCCATTCCAGAATGATAATTTTACTATTTATACCCCACACATCTGACTGGGTTGCCCCGGCCACTCTGAGCAGCTTCCAACATATATAAAAAACATAATGAAACATTAAACAATAAAAATATTCCCTATACAGGATTTCCTTCAGATGGCTTGGGGGGTCGGATAACTCCACCATTTATCCAATGAAAATAGGGACATCCTAAGGAAAACCAGGACAGCTTCTCCAAATCAAGGATGTCCCTGGAAAATAGGGACACTTGGAGAATCTGCATTCCTCCTCTGGTCCCTGTTGTGGATGCACAACCTGACTGATTGCCTTCAGGTGTGCCAGTTGTCTGCACTGGATTCCCACATACTGTGTCTAATGCTGTCAGACTTCATGCCATGTTTGCAGACATTTTTGTAATGCAGAGTTAGTTTGCCAATGGGCCTAGTGCCTGATGCCAGCTCCCTGCAGATCAGGTCCTTAGCTAATCAGCCATATTTTCCCTTTTCATGCCTTTCTATCTTTAGCAGAGGGGAACATCAGTGTAGAACATCACCCCCTATGTTTCGCAGGAAACATGAAGCTGCTGGAGATGCCGGATAGGTGTAAACACTGATATCCTGGGCTTCAGATATTTGGAGGTTAACAGAGGTTATCTTCTGCTCCCTGCACCCCAGGTTCCAACTTCTTCATAGCATTCTGGCATTGATTTGGGTGCAGCTTCTTTCCATCTCAGCCAGATGTAGAAAAACTGGGAGACTGTGAGCAGCAGCAGCAGCAGCAGCAGCAGCAAGCTTTGTGGCTAAATAGGGATTTGCACTCGGGTTTGTTTGTTTTGCTGAAATATTTATATAAAATATCAGGGGAGTGTGCAGCAATATAAAAACTTATACAAAATAAAAGCAATACTGTACAAACATAAAACATTAGAAAGGCTAGTTGCGCAAAGAAATGGTTAAATAATTTCATAAGCCTGCTGGCATAAAGAGTTGCCTGAAAGTCAAAAGTGAGCATCCCTGCCTAATTTTCTGCTGGAAGAGTATTCTGCAGCATGAGGCTTGCAGAACTAAATGACCAACTTCTGATTAAGACCAGTTGGGCCCCTGTAATAATGAGGGAAACCTTAACAATTTTTATCTTCCTCTCAATGAGTAAGGGAGTCATACCCTCTGACATGTGCTTGGAACATCCCTATTGCCATACCAAGGATGACTTCATGACACAAACATGTCCTACTAGCAACCAGCATTGCACATTGCTGAAGGATCTACTGCAGAAATGAATGATGCATTCATTTATTCTACCACAAATGACCCTTTTCACTGATTTGAGAGCCAAGAGGATGTTTGTTCTTCCAGTCAGAGTTAATCTAGAGAGTTTAAATGTCTTACAATAGGTTGTTAACAGTTCAGAGCATCTCTCAACAGCTGCAGTGCATGAAATGGCCACCTGCCCATTCACTGGTACCTTAGTGTTCAGGCACAGGCAATCAGACCTGGAGTCAGTAGTTGGCATTCCCAGGAATTTGTCGGGATCCCCAAACCTTGGCAAGACCCATTTCCCCCTAGAATGGCATCACAATTTTAACTCCTCTCACTCCCCTGACTTATCAGTAAGTCATTTTGTGTTGCCTTGGGCAATATTTGGACAAACAGATTTCATTAATGATAATGGTAATGATATCACTCTGTGGCATAACCTCCCCCCCAACAACTATCCTGTGTTACGCAGGACATCCTGGATCACAGAAGCCAATCCTAGCTTCTGTTTGGATCCCAAAAAGTCCCATTTAAGACTGGAATGTCCCTTCACCCTGGGAAGGTACACAGGCAATCTGAAATGCAAATGCCAATGCACCAAGGAGTAGGCCTCTCAGAGGAGGAAGAGGAGGTGGCCTCACTGCGGCAGTGGCAAGATGGCAAAGATAAGGCAGTGGGCAGCGGGCCTGACTGGGTTGGGTCGGTAGGGAATGGTGGTGGTGCCATGATTGAGGGGGTGTCTCAAATTTAGAGCAGCAAAAGTTGGAGTGCATTCCAAATGCACTCCACCAAGTCCCCTCCTGGGGGGTTTCTAACTGGCATCAAGTCAGCTGTCAGAAGGAAGAACTACAGTGGTACCTCGGGTTACAAATGCTTCAGGTTACAGACTCCGCTAACCCAGAAATAGTACCTCGGGTTAAGAACTTTGCTTCAGGGTGAGAACAGAAATTGTGCTCCGGCAGCGCGGCAGCGGCAGGAGACCCCATTAGCTAAAATGGTGCTTCAGGTTAAGAACAGTTTCAGGTTAAGAATGGACCTCTGGAACGAATTAAGTACTTAACCCGAGGCACCACTGTATATGGTAAGAGGCTGGGCATTGTTACCAGCTCTGCTTTTGGATCTGATTGGGAGGGGGTGCTACTTGGGTACAAGTGCTCTTTATGAAGGGAAAGGCAAGCAGACAGCTTCCAACTGCTTTATAAGAACTGCAACCAGTGCTTTTTGCTATAAAAATATGCTTAAGTGTACCCTCATTTTGACTCATGAAAATCACCATTTTATAGTTCAAATCATAAAAAATAAATACAGTAAATGGACAAAATTACAAAGATTCACACAATGTTTAGGGGTATGTGTACCCCTGAGTCCCTCCAGAAAAAAAGCACTGACTGTAACTTTAAGAGCTTATGGCTGAGCTTGATTTTTCCTCTCCCCCCCCCCCCATTTCACTGCTTCACCCCTCCTGTCATGTTTCTAGATTGTGAGCTGGAGGGTGGGGACTCTCATTGTACTGATTTTTGTAAGGCTTTCTGAGAAGATGTTTTGACCAAAGGGTAGGGGTTTAAATGCTATGAATAAATTATTAAATAATAACCATGAAATAAACAAAGATGTGCACTAGAGACAAAATGCAGCTCCGCGATTTAACTCTGTGAGACCCTGACGAGAGAGCTTCACCCCATTGAATGATAACAGTAGGAAGTCAAAGTTTAACCAGGCATTGCCCAAAAGTGGGGGGGGGGGGTGGGTGGTGGTGGTAGAGAGAATGATATTTCAGGGTAAGGGATCAGAAAATCGAAACTATTTCTGACAAAAAGGGAGAGCTGGGGGATATATGGGAATTCGTTGACAAGGCCCATGATAGCAATAAATGAAAGAGCCTGTCTCTAGTTGCGGATCAGCTATAAAAGTGTCTTTGACATGATGTCATGTATCTCCAGTACATTATGCTATGCTGGTTCTTTTGCTCTGAAGGTCTCTGGGGTCTTGCTTCCTAGGCTGGAAAGCATGGGGTTTAAAATGGGTTACATGGAATTTACGAATCAGCCGTATTGTTAGTGTTGCAGAGATCAACAAGTTAAATTCCTCCATCATGATACCAACAGAACTTTGCAGCATTAGAGAAGCACTTGCTCTGGAAGCCTAAAACGTTATTGCCTGCTATTAACACCCCACCCCAGTGCATTTAACCCCACAAGATAATAAACAATATCCATTTGTGTGTGTCTGGGTATGCATACACACACAGATTACTTGGCTGGAATGCTGGTATGCATAATAAGTTCATGTTATGTCAGGCTGCTAATGGTAACGTTACTTTTAGATAATAACCTTACTCTTGCAAAAATAGTACAATAGCAACTTCGATGTTGTCTTTTTATATCTGTTGTGTAATGCTCCAATTTAAGAAGAGCTAATAAGAAGATGTTAAAGATCCATATTCATAAGTGAAATTTCACTTTTGCATTAGTAGCCATTATGCCATAACCCCCCCCCCCCCGTAATCTTCAAACACTTGAAGCATCTTTCTACAGCAGCCTCTCCCAGACTGATGCCTTCCCAAAATTTGGACTACAAATCCCAACAGTCCCAGATGGCATGGCCAGGGCTGAGGGGTGATGGGAGCTGGAGTCCAACAAGTTTCGAAATCACCAAAAGGAAGGTCTCCAGCCAGTATATAATACATTGTCTTTTTTCTTAATTTGTTTATTTGATTGTGGGGAAAGATTAATTATGGATGTTTCAGATGCATCTAGAAGACAAACAAAATATGTAGTTGATACAAACCCTGCTTATTCAGTAGCCATCCAAAAGACTAACACATGAACAATGAGGAGTTGCTCATTAACACTAGAAAAATGCGTGGAGCATTAAAGCAGAATTCTACCTTTATGCAGTAGGCTAAATATTATACTCTCACTCTCTCCTCCTTCCAGGCAAGAAGGAGACATTTTCAGAGTGCCAGGGCACATTCCAGCCTGACAAAAACACTCAAGGTAGGTGCAAAGCATTGTCAGTGAGCCTGGGAAAGGGTGTGTGGCTGAGGAGGACATATAGCCTGGGAAGAGTTCAGTGAGCCAGCTGAAGAGACCTGTAGAGCCACAGGCTTGAAGTTTCCCACCTTTGACCTAGCATATGGAAGGTGGAGGGCAGAGCTGATTAGATGAAAGACATTGGAGGCAGAACCAAGAGACATGCCCTTTCCCTCCATGCATTAGCCTTTCAGGTGGAAAGAAGTTGTTATATCCACTTGTATTTATGGTCTGCGATTAGAATGATTGTGCAGCATTCTAAATCATGTATCAGGCTCCTAGCTGCAGACGTTCAACTTCCAATGAGTGGAGGGTGATATACCCGTCAACAGAGAGGATCGTTGTCAGCTGCCACATGCCAACTATCTTACTTGTGCTTGATTTTAATTGCATGGGGAATTGAACACCCAAATATGGCTATTCCCTTTAAAAATATTGCTTAAGAAAACAAAGCATCAGGTGGGGTGGGTGGGTGGTTAGCAAAAGTGTATAATTTGAGAGAACTCAGTCTATAAGAAATCAGGCACCAGAAAGCTGGCTCCCTTCTTGTTCTTCACAGGGCATCAATCATCATAATAACGATAAGGGCAGACTCTTCTGGTTTTTATTTGATAAATGGGTTCACAATTTTGCAGGAGGGACTGCTTTGCAATAAATGAATCGTATTAGTGGACCTCATGTTTCTCCACATGCCATTCCACCATCCAATTTATTTCTCCCACATCGATGTTGCATCAGTACATGCAAGGGTGTGGAGGGAGTGGATGGTGCATAGCATAGCAGGGGAACAGTGTTACCGATTGGATGAGGACAAAGATTTGGGGAGGCCCAAGAAATCAAAGGGTATCAGCAGTCTGAAGGAAATGTTCCCAGAAACATAGGAAGCTACCTTTTATGAAGTAGACCGCTGATGGGAAACCTGCTTCCCTATTGGTGCTCTTGGACTGCAACTCCCATCAGGTCCAGCGAGCATGGCAAATAGTCAGAAATGGCAGCAGCTGCCACCCACTCACATCTAGAAGGCCACATGTTAACCATCCCTGAGTTCAACCATTAGGCATGTTGTCTACACAAGGAATAGAGAACCAGAGGTCCTCTAGATGATAATTGACTCTTTAACACCATCTCAAAATTCAACCCCTTACTTCAGAAAATATTTGGTGAATGATCACAATTTCACCACTATCAAACAGGCTGGATAATTTGGAGGGGAGGGGAGAGTGTTTTGTCCTGTGCAACCCATTGCAGCCACCTTGCTGAAGCAGCACCAAGATCTCTTGACCACTGGAGAATATATAATGTGAGAAAGACAAGGTGAAAATGCTGTGAATTGATTGATTGATTGATTGATTGATTGATTAACGGACTGTACCCTGTTCAGAGGTTTTCTCTCCTACAGATATGTATAATGCATGGAGCTGGAATGGGACTGTGCAGAATGTTGACCCCATCCCAGGCAACACCATCACTCTCTTGTTGTCTCCACTCTGCCAACTGTGTGAAGCCTACATGTTGCCCCTTCAGCCTTTTCTCAAAAGGTGGGGAGGGATGAAGTCGTCAGGGACAGCAACACTGTTAGCCCTATGTATAACTAAATTTATTTATTTGCATTAGTAAACTGCTTCATTAAAAAACACACAACCCATCTAGGCAGTGTACAACAATGCAAAAACCAAACAAATAATAAAACAGAATCATGGGCAGTACGCCAGGTGAGCTCTAGTCAGAGACACAATCTAGTTAGAGACCTGATCCAAAACACAGTAAAACAACAATGTAAAAGGCCGACAAAGCCAGGAATTCAGGGTCAGGGAAAGACCTGGGCAAAATACGTATGTCTTCATAAGACATCTGAAGGAACTAATGGGAGGTGTTTCTCGTATGGCAGAGGGGAGGGTATTCCAGTGTACAAGAGCAAGGGCAGAAAATGCACGTTTTGGAATCATCACACTATGATATTCTGTTGGGTACTGTACTATAAGTGAAATTACTCCCAGATGATATAAGTGAACTTCCAGGTCAGTGTGGGGTGATGCTGCCTTTCAAGTGACCTGATGCTGAATTGTCTAGGGTTTAGCCACAAGACCTTGAACATGGCTTGGTTCTGCATAGGCCTTGTGTGTTTCTCTGCCTCAGTGTACTGCCTCATCTCAGCAAGGTGTGAGGAGAATTTTCTTATGCTGATTAGAAATTTAGCATCACTGCTGGGCAGGCCCAGAGGCAACCAGTTTGTTGAGCATTTCACTGTTCACCTAGTTCCTCTGAACCTTCCCCCACGTCATTGGCCTGCCCCCTTTGAGCCCTGCCTCAGTTCTGTGGCAGTGGGCTAGCTCATTGCCTTTCCAGTCCTGCTTTATTATTCTTAGTGGTACTAATTCTCCTGGCTCCCTTGTTTGAGAACATTTCTATGAATTGCATTTGGCACCAAAACAAATACTCGTGTGGGGAGGGGGTGGGGTGGGTGGGTGAGTGGGGGTGATTGAGTGCTGAATGACACATAAGTACAATAATTGACTGCTTGTGATCCGAGTGGAGTGTTTTTGTTTTGCTTTTGGTTCATTGAATATATGTATGTGTGTGTGTGATTCTTCAGAGTTCAAATTCTTTTTCATGAAGACGTCTCTGATATAGCATAGACTGGTAGATGAGTGGCAAACCACACTTTACAGCCCAGGACTTATGAATGTCCCGATTGTGAGGAATCCAAATTTCAAAGGACAGGCTGGCCTGCGGAGGTATGTATACAAGTGATTGGAATTTCAAAGAGCCCAGAATAAACACCAGCTCTTTGATGGAGTAATTTATGCATGGGATGGGAAGAGCAGCGGTCAGAGTGGATCCCGTAGTGTTCAAAGAAAACAAGATTGCTGGTCCTTGGTATAGAGACCTGCTCCAGATTAAGGCACCAATGAGCCCTTCTGAAAACTGTTATTCCACCTGAGAGCCTGACACCAGGGTCTCTGAGTGGCATACGAAAGAGTGTGAATGGGGGGTGGGGAATCAGCATCAATGATTTCATAAAACAATAGTGGATACTGAGCCATGTTCCATATGCATGCTTTGAAATGAGAACATAAGAAGAGCCCGCTGGATCAGACCGATGAAGCTCAAGAGTGTGCCCTCAATGACTTGTTAATTTGTTGTTTGAGATTATTAGTCTTAATGTTATATTGGTTTTGTGAAATTGGTTTTATTGTGTGAATTGCAGATTTTGAGAGCAATAATGTAGTTTTTGGTGCAAGACGAACTACAGACCAAAAACAGTACTCTATGAGGCAAATAGAGGGCAGAATGGATAACAATGCCTTTTTACATCCCTGCTTGTACATTGCACATCATATCTCAGGTTTTACTAGCTAGGAAAATGCACTGCAGAATCTGGGGATTATTGGAGGGTGGGATTGCCCCCCTGCCCCACTTGTGGACACCCAGGTATCTTAGTGTAGTGTCAGAGATGTTCTGCGCTGTGTCTGAATCAATTGCCTTTGCACCTAGCTCAGTTGGTGCTGTGTCCTATTTTCTTCGTATCTTGCTTCCTCCCTGACTTTGTCCTGTTTAAGGGCCCCTCTTAGACCAGGGTACACAGGAGCTCTCAAAATGCTGCAGACATCATTGATGGGACTCAATAGCATCCCAGAATATTTTTATGTAAGCTAAGACAGAGAGGGGGGGGGGAAACCCCCTTCTGGAGGATTAAGAAAAGTTAAGAGGGTATTCACATACCTTGCAGAGAGTTAATAGCAAGAGAAGAGAGAATATCATCAAACACAATATTTTACAGAGGAGACAGCTTCACAGACGGTTTGATGTGTGTTAATCACTGATCAAAGGACAGTGGACTTAACAATTTAAAACATCTTTGGTGAGGGATGTATTATCATATCAAAAGGGCAACTTGCTCCTGTTAGCATGCACTCCAATTGCTGATGAAAAGAGTTCAGTGATGTAACAGGGTAACCCTCAAAGATTCTGGCTATCAAAGAGAAACAGACTCAGACTGTGATCTACCTTGGTCAAATTCGTGGGAAGGATCTATGGAGAACGGAGCTGGTGATGGTGTACAAAGCCCTATTCAGTTGGGGACCAGGATACCTAAACAATCATCTCTCCCCTCATATTCCCAACAAATGCCCTGCAGAAGAGGGTCTTTCCAAGATCAAATCTCAGCAGAAGTTCCCTTTCACATGATGTTGTAACTGAGCTTTTAGTGTGGCAGCACCTACCTTTTGTAATTCCCTTCTGTTGCATATATCGGACAGCTAGGCATTGCCTATACTGCTTTTTCAGTGCCTGTTGAAACCATTCCTCTTTCAACAAGCCTTCTAAGTGATGGTTGTTGTTGTTGTTCTTTTATCTCAGTGAGCATCTGCATTTGATTTTAAATTTTGTTTTATATATGCAATTATTATTATTTTATATAAGCAATAGTTTTAACTTCCATATGAAATTGCTTTACTATTTTTTGCTGTATTGTGAAATTACTTTGAGAAGTGATTCATGAATTGTTTGTTTGTTTGTTGAAATTATACTTCATCCACCCTTCCTCCCCAAGGAGCTTAGGGCAGCAAACTGACACTCCACTGAAATCAAACCAAAAACAGACTGGATCTAGACACAACAAAAAACACGTTGTAAACATCGAAGTGGGAAATTACGTTGGCAGAAGACGGAACTCCACAGTGGCATCTGATTTCACAGTGTTATAAAGCATATAAAATGCTCTTTCTTTACTAATGTAGCTGAGTCCACATTCTAAAACAGTTAAGACATTATAAGAACAATTACAATTAAAAATGTCCTAAAAGCAATTATTGTTAAAAACTTTCTTCCAGTCAATGAGCACACCTTGCACAGAGTTGACAGGCCACTCAAATACCTGGGTAAACAGGAATGTTTTCCAGACTTTCCTGAAAGCTGATAAAGTTTCAGGAAGATTCACCTCACAGGGGAGGGCATTCCACAACCAGGGGACCACCACTGAAAAGGCCCTGTCATTTGTCAGTGCCAACAAGGCATCCCACAGTGGCCGTACCTCCAATAAGGGGTTGGAATAGATGATCCTCAGGTCACTTTCCAACTCTATAATTGTATGATTCTATGGTAGAGCTCAGAAATAAGGCCTCACCTGACAATTGTAGGGTTGTCATGTATACATAAATATGTAATGGAAGAATTTTTGGAAACTCTACCTCCTGGTAGAGTACTTTGGTACATAGGTACTTTGCAAATATGATATTTCCAGAAATGCTTATAATGCTGGCAGGAGAAGGAATATTAAAACAAGAGGGAAATATATGTGTACAAATGTGCATATTCTAAGGTTAAGTGTGCATAAAATGCATATATTATTGATGGTAAGATGCAAACATGAATTATATTAGGAGAAAATACTTAACAAAAGTATTAGGACACATCCTCACTAAAATACTATTAAACTTTCATGAGGACTTCTTTAACAAGAAACACAAAAACTATCCAGTATGCAACCTGATGTGGAAATGTAGAGAACTGAACTTAAGATGTGGGGGGGGGGGGATGAGAAGCTGAGACAAACTGAAACTGACCAATTTACCCATCTACGTAAGACTGTCCTTCAGTGTGTCATTACTCTCCAAACTCAGAACATGGAAAGAATATCTAAAGGGCACTCTTTCTTTCTCTTTTGGCAGATCTAAAAGATCACAATGCAGTGGATGAACGGAGGCAGCCTTGAAGCTAGGGGGAGGTACCATTTATGTCTGTTTCATTAGTCACAGAATTAAAGCAATTATGTCAAATAGAACCTTTTAAAAATCTGTCCTCACATTTGATGGAACCACTCATCTGAAAAGTCAATAAAGCACAAACATTACCAAGCACTGCAGTTTTCCTGCTTCTAACTGTACTGTATAATTGCAATTCACTGCTGAATCTATTTTATCCCATTGAGCCACTAAGAGTTTAGCGTGTTAGATACAGTTGTGTTGCCCAGAGGGTGAAATGGCTTTTTCCACTGTTTCCAGTTCTGCTGCAATGAAACAATGAAAGTGTAGTTTGTTTAAAACCATTAGATGTCGAATTAATATTTACACTGTCTGTTCTGTTGATGAATAAGCTTTGTGAGTACTTTGCCCTGTGAAAAAGAGGGATAAAAACCAGCAGTGTCCTTGAAAATGTTGTTTAAAATGGGGAATAAACACAACAATGCCATTGAAAGTGTTATACAACTCCAGTATCTCAATAATTCTGTGGTTAATTTTTTTAAAACAAAATTGTGTTAAAAACGCAGAAACACGGACACTCAGGTTTGAAACTTGTAGACAACTCAGGCAGGATATTTTATGTTACAGATTTTGGAGGGGAAGCAAAATACATCCTAGTTTAAGATCAGCTCACCTGATCTTACGCAGTAAGTCCACTCACCCCTTTTAGGTGTGGCAGCATTGCCAGACGGCAGAGGCTCCCCCAAGGCCCTGGCAAGGGAGTAGCATCATCAGAGCCCCATACGAATAGGGGGTGTGCGCGTAAGCCTAGATCCTAGCCTAAGGTTGCAAGATTTTTTTCAAAGAATCTGAGGATTTTTATTTTTTTTTTTTAAAAAAAAGTTGTTTTAAAAAATTAATAAGTTAAATCTTCTCTTCTGTGGTTTCCTCTGTCACATGGCCTTCCTCTGGGCCCCGGCCTGCTTCTCTTGGAGCTCTAGCCGCTGTGGAGTAGGCTTGGGCCAAGCCTGGGCAGTGGTCTCTTCCCTCTCCTCCTCAGCAGCGGCAATGGCCCAGAAAGGTCAGGGCTCCCCTCTTTTTTCTCCTTCCTCTTTCTCTCTCTCTCTTCCTTCTCCTTCTCCTCTCCTCCTTCTCCCTGCTTTGGGTTTTCCTGGCCCCAGAGCGCCGCTGGGCAGTTGGCTGGGTGGCTAGGTGCTTTCGCTCCCAGCTTGATTTGGGTCACAGAGGGGTGTGTGTGTCAGCGGTTCCCCTGGTTGATGCGCTGGGCATTCCTGGTTCCCCCTCGGCAGTGGCGGCGGCAGTCTAAGCAGCCAGGAGCCAGCCTGGTAGCGCAGTTGGCTATGGCTTGCTTCAGGAGCTGCTTGCTGATGTGACGCTCACCATTTTGCCTCACCAGAAGTCCCCATATGATGTGTCTTGTGCCGTTGAATCAATCACACAACATTCATTCCCTACTAACAAATCTACAACACTTGAAATATAAATCCAGGGACATTAAATTAAATCCGGGGACATTCCGGAGACGGATTTTGTCCAGGGAAAGATTTGTAAATCTGGGGACTGTCCCCGGGAAATGGTGACATATGGTAACCATATCCTAGCCTGCAACCCAGATTGGCAAATGGGGATGCAGGCTAGGACGCAGCTATAAAATCAATCATAAAAGTTATATTTTGCATCAATTTGGACACTAAGCAGCAATAACAATTGAAATCTACACTGTCTTTTCCTTTCAAAACATTATCCCCCCCCAATTCAGAACGTTTTACAATAACCACTAATGCTTTTGTACTGTGCCAGATTTGTTCCATAACTCAAGAAAATAAGATTGTTTCTTTTTTTATTATTCATGACTTTTAATGGATGCCAAAGAATTTAAGCAGAGATAGAATAAATTCTACCACTGGAACATTCTGCCATGCCAAGTGTTCTCATTTTCTCTGGATATTTTCCAAATTGTCATCTTCTCTCCCTTTGTTGATAAGATATTTCCTTAGTATATTATACTTTTGTACTGTTTTAAACACCAGAATATATTCACCGGCCCTATGAATCATTTCTCTAACAGCTTATTTGCAAGCTCCTCTTTATTCATGTTTGGAAGGTTGAGTGGGGGGTGGAGGTAGAGACAAGTGTCTGTAGCCAAAGTGCTGAGAATAGATGAGCTTCCATGTTTCCATTGTGTTTTGAAAATAGGTTATATCAGTCTTAATGGAGAAATCAAGGGAGGTGTGAGGATTTAAAAATGCAGTAAGTACATAACTACCACTAACTGTTAGAAGGTTAGGCCATCTTTAATGTCTTTTCATTTCCTCTTCAGGGAATAACAATAGTAGAGGAAAGAAATGAAGGACTGTAGCTCAGTGGAAGAGCACCTTTTTTGCATGCAGAAGGTCCCAGGTTCAATCCTCAGCAACTATAGGCAGGGCTGATAGACACCCCAGTTTAAAGCCCCAGAGAGCTGCTTCCAGTCAGGCCACATTTACACCATAGGGTTAAATCACAAGCTCTCTAGATTTATTGGGCTAGAACTTCCTTCAGCCCCAGTCAGTATGGCCAGTAGCCAGGAATGTTCACAGTTGCAGTGCAGTAGCACCTGGACATTCATAGGTTCCCACCTCTGAGATCAAGCATGAAGGTCACAGGCCATTAAGATGCAGCATGACAACATCTGCCTCCCTAGTGTATGGTGAGAGTCAGGAGTCAGTCTCCCTTCCAGCTTAGTTGAATGGAAAACTCTTTCTGGCTTAAAGTGGCTGGCCACTTGAGCATTGTTGAAAAAGAAAAGAAAAAACATCACCAAAAGAAAGAGGACACACGTTTGCATAAGATTTGAATACACTAATATGTGTACAGTAAACAAAAAGAAATGAAAACAGTTCAGTGATGTGGCATTGACTTTGGGAAAGAAAGAAAGAAATCCTTTACTTATGACACACGCAGGAAATATACCCAGAAGCTTTTTAAAAAGTGGCTCAGTATGAGTGGTACATGACTTGGAACCGATCATAGCTTTGATTAAAAGCCACAGAATTCTTCCAAGGACTGTTTGTTCTCAGTCCTTGAGGTCCCTTTGTAATGTTTAAAGGAAAAATGTACCATGGTCTTTGTAAAAAAAACAAAAAAACAAACACCCTTCTTTTTTGTCAGTACATCAAAAATGCCACACCTGGGTACCATTTCCCAAACATAGTCAAATATGAGATCCTTCATTTATGGGAAGTACTGTGAATATATTTTGTTCCTCTTACATTCTCATTTTGCCAGTCAATCAGTTTGTTTCCACATCTGTTTGCTTCTTATTCTTAAATCTGCATGAAAATTAATATACATTTCTGTATGCATTTTTCCTAATATTTTCATTCTGCTCTGCAATGCTCACATTTTTGCAAACAATTTTCCTAAATATAATGAATTTTTGTATGTGTATTTGTTTGCAAACATTTATATTAAAAAATTGAGATTTTTTGTAGAGGTAAAAGGTAAAGGACCCCTGGACGGTCAAGTGCAGTCAAAGGTGACTAAGGGGTTGCAGCACACATCTTGCTTTCAGACAAAGGGAGCTGGCATATGTCCACAGACAGCTTTCCGGGTCTTGTGGCCAGCATGACTAAACTGCTTCTGCACAATAGAACACTGTGACGGAAGCCAGAGCGCATGGAAATGCCGTTTACCTTCCCATCACAGCGGTACCTATTTATCTACTTGCACTGGTATGCTTTCGAACTGCTAGGTTGGCAGGAGCTGGGACAGAGCAATGGGAGCTCATTCTGCCATGGGGACTCGAACCACCAACCTTCCGATCAGTAAGCCAAAGAGGCTCAGTGGTTTAGACCACAGAGCTACCCACGTTTTTTTGTATACCTATGTACACAGGACTGGTAGCGCATGGTCCTATCTTACTGTTCACTTAATAGCACATTCTTCACCAGCTCCAACCTTTACACATTCTTAAACCTTTACACAGGGTGCATTGCAGTTGTCCAAATGTAGTGTTACTAGAACACTCCTCACCACTGAAGCCACCTGGGCCTCAAGTAACAGACTGTTTGGATTCAAATAGTACCCCCAAGGCAACCCCACCTAGAACAGGTCCTCCTAATTCATGGACATGTGAATTAATCCTCAATTTATTCCTCTTCCATGCAGCCCAGCACTTCCCTGAATTTGGTCCACGATCTCTACAATGGATGGATTGATATTACAGTGTCATCAGCATATTGATAACATTGAACTTGAAATCCCTAGAAAAAATGGCATCTCCAAAAGATTTCATATCAATATGAAATAGATATTAAATATCCACTCAGAAGTCGTTGGGGATTCATCATTGTTTCATTGCGTATGTTGCTTGGTGGACAGAAGCAGTTCTATACGGAACAATGCTTGTTTTACCATATCCTTGTATTTTGAAATGTATAAATGAGGAGGTCCTTGTGTCTGTCAGAACACAGACAGCAAAACAAAGCATTAATGGCAGACACATTGTATATCCATTTCTTTTTGGAAGGAAATGGTGCTAGCAGAACGAAAACTTAAAGCAAATGTGGTAGAGCTGATCAAATATGTTTTGATGGAAAAGTGACAGATAACAGACAGGAAATGACATTCAATAAATGTGTTTCTTCTGACTCCAAGGGGGTGGGGACTGAATAATGCTAGATTATTTCATCAGCTTGAAGTTGCTATAGGAAAAGAAACATACTTTTATTTATTTGCAGCATTTATTTCTCTTTCCCCTAAATAAAGTGCACACATTCTGTATTGCTTAAATGACACCATATTTTAAAACTGTGTGGATTATGGAAGATGTTTTCGCTTTCATTTCAGGAGGGTCTGAGAATCAATACCATGTCCCAATTCTTATTGATTCTCAGAAATGGAGAAAGAGCATCACAGTTTCATCATTTCTTGGGTGCTTGGACTGGTGTTTACTCTGAAGAAGGTTGATTGAGTTCAGTGGAACTTTCACCCAGGGAAGTAAGTGAGGTGTTAACAACAAAGAATTTTGTGGCACCTGAAAACTATCAAATCTATTATGGCATAAGCTTTTGTTGATCTGCGCACCATTTTGTCAGATGGTGATGCAGAAAAGTACATGTATTAATAATTACATTAGCAATGGTCATCTATCAAAGGAAATAAAATAAAATTGTAGTTGATAACACAGGTGTCCTGGTATTAGTGATAAAATTAACATTTATAATGTTAATAATAATAATAATAATAATAATAATAATAATAATAATAATACTATTGTCCTGTGTCTATCCATAAATAATGACACTGGACCTGTGTGATTAACCTTGCATAGAGCCATACTGGAATTAAATTATTTAAAATGAGATAGCAGCATTGAATCCACTAATTACAATTAATAAAGACAATGGATGTATTTTGTGTCACCTAGAGTAGCATTTTTAATGAGTGACTAATAATATGAACGGGACGCGGGTGGCGCTGTGGGTTAAACCACAGAGCCTAGGGCTTGCCGATCAGAAGGATGGCGGTTTGAATCCCCGTTGCTCGGTCCCTGCCCCTGCCAACCTAGAAGTTTGAAAGCACATCAAAGTGCAATTAGATAAATAGGTACCGCTCTGGCGGGAAGGTAAATGGCGTTTCCGTGCGCTGCTCTGGTTCGCCAGAAGCAGCTTAGTCATGCTGGCCACATGACCTGGAAGCTGTATGCCAGCTCCCTCAGCCAATAAAGCAAGATGAGTGCCGCAACCCCAGAGTCATCCACAACTGGACCTAATGGTCAGGGGTCCCTTTACCTTTAATAATATGAATAATGCAAACAAAGTAACTTGAAACTGATGTGTTAGGAACAGGGGTGTGCAGCAACAACAAGATATGGTTTGAATCCAGATTTGGTGATTCAGAAGGAAGTCTGCCTTCATACAATACAATTTATAGGCTTGCCCCATTTGGCACATAGCTTGTTAAGGTCTGTTTCCTTTCTACCAACTCCATTCACTATGGCTAATTCAAACAATATATATAACCTTTTCCCCTTTGACAGAAGTGGATGAAATTTTCAGGCATACTGGCCCCCTCCAATGTTAATACAGTCTGCAGAATTATAGGGGCTTTTGTGCCTAACACTGTAAAAGTTTGATTTTTTCCCCTTAAGGCAACATATATAACTTTTAATATATGTGGAGCATAGAATGAAATTTGCAGGCTAGATAGCCTGTTTTGAGGACACAAATATTGCCAGAGTTAGAAGGATAGCTACAGTGGCTTTCCTGCCAAGAAAATGGCATCACTAGGAATCATTTAGTCTTTTGTGGGCAATTGGACTGAAATTGCAGACATGGGATAGATGCCCCTGGAAACCTGCAAACGGAAGGGGGGAAAGTCCAGTGGTTTTTGTTTTAGGTGCATTTAATTTTGATTTTGGGCAGACAATTAAAAAAGATCTACCTACTGGGTAAAATATTTCCCTCTGATTAGACAGTTTTAGCAGACACTTGTCTTCAGCATTATTTTATTATCTGGATCCATCAATATTCCTCCCTTTGTTGGTGGCTTTCACTCCTCTGACAAGACAAAAATCCCTCTGAGGAAGCTACTTTATCTCAGGATTCAGGATTTATCTGAATCAGTTGCACACCCCTAAATAGAAATATTGCATTTTTCCATTAGCTACTTCAGTTACCCTCACAAAAAATATTTCAGTTTATAGGCCATGGTGGAATCTACACACATATAAGAAACTCTGTGAAAATGCTTTTCTAAAAATGTTTTGAAAAATATATTGAATTTGGCATAGCTCACTGTATCCATCTAGTGTCACCTTTGCATATTGCACTTTACAACACATTTAAAACATTTTATTTGCAGCTGTATAGCTGAGTCCCATGCTATATGGAAGCTGCTGAAGTTGTATCCAAGAGTGTCTGGAAGGTATTGAGTTGAGAAGGCCTGCAATAGCGAAGTCCAAGTTTATTTTTATTGTTACATTTATTTCCCACCTTTTATATCCCCCAAAGAGCTCAAGGTGGCACCCCAATTTCATACCCATAACAGTCCTCTGAGGTAGATTATGCTGAGAGACAGTGACAGGCTCAAGATCACCAAGGAAACTTTCTAGCTGAGTGGGGATTTGAATCCTGTTCTCCCAGGTCCCCGTCCAATGCTCTAAGCACCTCAACAGCTCTTCCTATTGAAACGATGGTGAGATTGGATGGGAGGAGTCACTCCAGGACCTGTTAACTTTTTACTGCCCAGGGAGAATCTTTAACTGCAAGATGAACCAGCATTGTCCACTCCAGATGTTATAGGACTGCAACTCCTATCAGCCACATCCAGCAGAGTCAATGACTGAGGAGGATGGCCCATGACAGCAGCAAGTTTCCCCCGGTTAATGTCTGGATGTGAGAGTCCCTTTAGCCAGTTTTAGACACAGAGAAAATTAGGGTACAGATAAAAGAAACATGGCAAAGTAATAACTATCCACTTTGTTCCATTCGTGTATTTCTCATTTTGGCATGTGCGAGTTAAACTTTTGTTCCTTCCAAATGTATTAACTCAAATGCGAAAATCCATTTACTGTAAACAAGTAATCCCAGTCAAATAATTGAGCTTTCTGCTTGAGGAACCTTGGCTTGTATATAATATCTCTGTGCCTCATGGTTACTGGAACTTGAAACTGGTATAAACATACAAAGCAAAGAACATAGTACAAAATTTACAGGTTGCTTCTAATTAAGCTTGCGGCTAAATCAAGAGTCCAGGAAAGGTTGAGTTAAATTGCATTCAATGCTGGTGTGTGCATCCATAACCTTGCCATGCCTCAAAGTGAATGTCAGTCCATGTTTAATTGGATGTTAACTGGACATTATTTAATATGATGATGGGACTTGTGACCTTCTCTGGGGGAAGGGCAGGGAAATGTCCCTGTGGAAAGGTGGGGGGGGGGGGAGAGAAATCACATGAGTGTATCCAAGCATGTTGATTCATTTTATTGGATCTACTCTGAGTAAGACTAGCATTGGACACAGCCCACTGTGTCTTCACTGTATCATATCCATGTTGGCCGTGCATGGCAGCTTTTAAAAATGTGGAATGAGTGAATGATTAACAGGAAGACATACCAAGAGGACAGGTGCTCATCGTCATATAACCTCTGTGTAATCAAATCAGAATAAATGCTCACTAAAGACTGGACATAGTCTAATCACCATGTAAGTTTGTGCAAGCAACTCAGGATGAGTGCTGGATTGACAGGTCATGTGGAGGAGCTCTATATCTATATATTGAGCATTGATTCCAACCGTGACAATTTATGGGTGGATGAATATCTCTGTGTGTGCACGTGTGCACACAAAGTGCATACATCACTCCCAATTCCTACTAAGTTTTAGCCATGGGTGTATTTTCAGTACACTGTTGTTTATTTGATATAATGATTCGCACCTGCTCATTCAGTACATAAACTCATGCAGGGACATTTCCCTTTATCACAGCGATTAATCAAGACAAAGCAGAGCCTTAAGGAGAGAAAGACCTTGGACTAGAGGAAGGTAAACTCAAATGGAGGGAATTGAATGTGAACAGTTTGACCAAAAAAATAAAAATAAAATAAATGATGATAAGCACTGCATGAAGCAAGCCTGGCAAGAAAGGAAAGGATAGATTCCCATGGTTTTTCTCAACAGGGTAAGACATCCAGAAGATGCATGTAATAATTTCACACATTTATTTGAAAGATAGTGGCAACATCATAGATAGAAAAGAAACACTGCTACGCTAAAAGATACATTCACAAAGGCACCTGTGCATTTTCAGAACACAGCTCCTGTTCTCAGGGATTGGGCTCGTAGAATATAGTGTAACTGTTCACAGCAGTCTGGATCTTGTTCACCAGATGCTGTAGTACAAGCATAGTTCTAACAACTGATCAATGGCCGACAGGATTTTGAGATGTAGGAAGAACCTAGGCAGCTGTCTTCTGCCAAGTCAGACCACTGGCCCATCAAGCACAGCATTGTCTGAACTGACCCACTGCAACTCTCCAGGGCTTTCAGGCAGGGGTCTCAACCAGCCCTACCTGGAGATGGTAGGGATTGAAACTGGGACTTTCTGCATGCAAAGAAGCTCTACCCTGGGTTATGCCCCTTCCCTTAGTGGTGGATATAATGGTGGCAGACTGGTAATAAACAAAATTACCAGATATAAACATTCATGGGAAGGAAGAATCCAGTTAGTACACTTTCCCCCCAACTGAACTAGATTCCCTTTATTTTTTTTACTGGATTCAATGCATACCTTAAATAATGGTATTTCTGAATATTATGAAATACTGGTGGTACACGTGGGACTTAAAAATAAATGCCAAACCCCCCCCCCACATACCTAAGTGTGAAACCTCAGGGTTTCTCAAGAAGCTCAAGATAGGAATGGTAGGCTTTTGTGTGTGTGTTTCTAACTCTTGCTACCTTTGTCTGCTTCTTTGCAAATGAAAGCTTTATACAGACAGATGTTCCTCTTTTGCAAATAATTTTGTTGAGCAGGTGACAATGCAGTACTTATTTATTCAATTATTGCATTTTTGACCCACCTTGCCCCTCCCTCAAGAGCTCAAACAGGCATGCATGGTTCTCCCCCCCCCCCCACACACCATTTAATCCCTACAGCAGCCCTGTGGGGTAGATTGAGAGGCAGTGATTGAGAAGCAGTCACAATATCACTCAGTGAACTTAATGGCTAAGTTGTCTCCTAGGTCCTAGTCCGACATTCTAAACACTGACACACATTAGCTAGTATTTTTGCAAATAAATGGTAACAAAAGAAATGACTATTTTGTTTTGCCTCCCCCCCCCCCAAGAGAATGTTTTCTTTTCATAAAGCTCTGTTTGGCTTTGTGACAAGTGATAAGGTGAATTGCCTAGGACCCTCACCCTACCACCCAGGCAGTAAAGGTGTCTCTCCCCGGCAGAGAAGGTCCTATGGCTTCTTAGTGATGTAAACATTTCAGTGACTCATAATGTTGCTGTTTTTTGGTCTGGCGGTCAAAAAGACCAGAAAGAAGACCCTGGACAATATAGCAGTGAACTGTAAGGGAAACACAGAGATCTAAACAGAGACTATTAGACTATTATTTGTGGCACAGCATCCCTTTATGTGTATTTATTTTTGATTCATGTATTGTCATGGCCAATGGCCAATACAATAAAGTTATTTGGATTTGGAATTGCCTAGGACCCTAAAAACACATGTTCCTAGGGATGGAGGAATATATTTTTTTATCCAGTTTGCTTTAAAGGAGAATTTATCAACTTTGCAGTTTCTGAAATAATATGAGATGATCCTTTTGAAATTCACACTTATCATAATTTTGAAATACAGTTTTCCAGCCAAGTAATCATCATAAAAATGTTTAGATTAACAACAACAACATGCAAAATGCTTTACATTAGGGGAAATTATTTGCCAAAAAAAAATGCATATTAGGGGAAACTACATGCAAAAATGTATTTATTAGAAGAAATTCACACTAAAATACCAGTTCTCCTGAGGATTTTTTTTTTAAAAAAAATTGCAGGTTGTTGCAGAAATATGGATAACTGAATTTGAGGTCAGAAAATTGAGGAACTGAGTGAATTGCAATGGGCTGATCCATCCATCCCCAGCAGGACCGGCCCATCCTTGAGGCAAAGGGAAGCAACTGCTTCAGGCAGCAGGATCCAGAGTGCCTTCAGATCCCGATATAGATTTTTATTCCCTCCTTGTTCCTGATGTAGATCTTCACTTAGTCCTTCTTCCTTGGTGGGGAGGGTGGCACCATGTTGTGGTTTGCCACAGGTGCCAAAATGTTTTGGGCTGGCCCTGATTCCTAGACCAGGCTTGGACTCAATGGGTAACAACTTTGTGAGTTGCTGTTGTTGTTTACCCTTTCCCTTTACATTCCAGTACAGTGGTACTTTTGGTTATGAACTTAATTCGTTCCAGAGTTCCATTCGTAACCCGAAACTGTTCTTAATATGAGGCGCGCTTTTGCTAATGGTGTCTCCTGCTGCTGCTGCGCTGCAAGCACGTGACTTCTGCTCGCATCCCGGGGCAAAGTTTGCAACCAGGAGCATCTACTTCCAGGTTAGCGGAACTTGTAACCTGAAGAATTCGCAAGGAGGATGTTACATAACACGGGGTTCCACTGTACTCAGCCCATCTCTCCTCAAATGCACATCTGAATATAATTCACAGGGATTGAAAAGTTCAGAAAATGAGGACCGCCACATCTTCCAGCCTATCAGAAGAGACAACAATGAAATAAATACCATATTAACACACACACACACACACACAGAGAGAGAGAGAGAGAGAGAGAGAGAGAGAGAGAGAGAGAACTGGGAAGAGAAAGCACACTGGGGAGAACAAAGAAAAATGGTACCACTCCAGTGTTTTAAGGGATAAAGGCTAAGATAATGGAAGCAATTCTAAGGCAGCTTAGCTCAGCAAAGGATTTTTGGATTGCAAAACATTCTGGGCATGAGCAGGAGACTTAACATCCGTCAGTTCTCCTTTGTCAGTTAGTTGTATGTTGCTCTTTGAGACAATTGCAGAGTTTAATGGACTTTAGTTTGGAACATGATTGCTATATTTTATAACTTTATCAAGCCAATTGCATTTATTACTACAATGCAGGTTGGCTCATCCCAAACAGGTGCCTATTTGATGGCAGACAATGTAAGCTATAGATTCCCAAATGATTCCATAGATGATTGTTGTTTCTGTAAAAAAAATAGTATTGTCGAAGGTGGTGTTGCACACCCACTGTTTAAACTATCTAAAGGTTTTCAGTCTGAGATACTCTATCTTGGGATGGGGGGGAGCTTTTATTAGATTTGAATTTGAAAATACCTGAACTGAAAAAATGAACATTTCTTGGAATATTGCAATACCATTCTCCAGCCATATAATGTGTACAAAGTTGTACATATGAAGTGTGCATTAAAAATGCTCATATTTGGGGAAATAACAATAAAACCCATTACTGAAATATATAAATATTAGGGGAAAATATGATTTGCAAAAATGAGTATATTTGGCAAAATTGCATACAGAAGTTATGTTTATTAGGAGAATTTTGTAGTATAAATGATTGTGGGAATTTTCACGAGGACTATTTTTTACAGTCATAAACTGACATGGAAATGCAGAGAACTGAATTTAAGATTAGAAAAATGCAAAACTGAGAGAAAATGAGATTAACATTCATCCATCCCTAAATGTATCACAGGATCCTCAGTGTTTTCGAGCCACTGGGCACATTTGGAATTTTGAGAAAGCAGTGGCCAGCACTTAGATGGCTTTCCAAGCAAATTAGACAAATTCATAGAGGATTAGACTGTCAAATGCTGCTAGCCATGTTGGCTGTGCCCTGCCCCCACACCTGGAGGCAGCAATGCTTCTGAATACCAGTTGCTGGAATGCACAAGAGGGGAGAGTGCTATTGTACTCCTGACCAGCTTACAGAATCCCCACAGGCCTCTGGTTGGCCACTGAGAACACAATGCTGGACTAGATGGGCCATTCAGGACTGGCCCATCCATTAGGCTCCATGAGGCAGGCAGCTCAGGCAGCAAGGTGCCACACTGGGAGGTGTGGCAGATCCGGGACCCTGAGGAGCGTGCTGCTCGACATCTCCTGTGCTTGTTGCCTACTGCCACCTGGAAAGGCTGGGGCCACCACTACCCCCTGCTCCTCTCCAACTTCCTTGTTTCTCTCAGGCATCTTCAGTGCACCAGGGCTCTCCTGAGCCTCCTCCAGTTGCCTCAAGTAGAAGAGTTGGGAAGAAGCAACAGCAGAGGACAGGGGGGTGGAGGAGATGGTGTGGTGAGTGCCATTTTCTGTTTTGCCTCAGGTGGCAAAAGGCATTGGGCTGGCCCTAGGGCTATTGGCTTGATCCAACAGACTCTTCTAATGTTTTTATGTGTCCTACATTTCAGGAGAGAGTCTTCCCAGTCCAGGTTTAAGGATCAAGAGCCCCCAAAACGGAATCCTGCTGGGGCCTTCATGCTGCAGACTGAACAGGCCCACAGGACACCTAGTCATAGACTATTTCCACTGTAGATTTCAGATGTCAAGGAGATAAAGAACTACACAACTTTTAGTAGACATCTGAAGGCAGCCTTGTATCAAGAAACCCAGCCAGATGAGTACGGTATTAATAATAATAAATAAATAAATAAATAAATATTATTATTAATTTTATTATTTTTATTCTATTATTATTATTATTATTATTATTATTATTATATGAACTGTATGTCTGTTTAAATGATAGCAATTATTTTTAAATATGAGAATGTTACATAAATATGGTGTCCTCTTTTCATCCTCTTTTTTGTTGTTGTTGTGTATGATGCATTTTCTCCTTTTGGCACTGCATAACTTGGCTGCCCTAATAATTATGTGACCCACACATTCACATCTGTGTGCTTGTGAATTGTGGGGCAGGAAAAGGGCAGAGATAGTGAGCAGTACCCATTTCTAAACTGGGTTGGCATTTAAGAGATTTGAGTAGACCTGATAAGATGCTAGAGTTTATTTAGGGCACTGTATTTCATAAGTGTACATAATTACCTGTATCTTGCTGCATTAATGTTTGGAATTTCAATAAATAAACACTTCAGTTTAAATAATATCTTTCTGCACCATTTCAGATCAGTTCTGCTGACGATTTGCTTGATTAAACTAAAATAAATGTTATTTTCTGTGCATACAATTTTGCATAATCCAGTCATTATTAGTAATGGGCTTGGTATTTTTTTAAATGCTTTCATTTGCCACATGCTGCAAGAAATGATCTCATCTTATGCAACCAAACTGAATCCACTAATTGAAGAGGCAGTAGATAACACCACAGATTTAAGACCAATTTTAATTAAGACTTGAGGTGAAGGCATTGAACTATAATAGTAAACCTGACAGTGCCTAATGGTTCCAGAGTGTTACAATCCAGTTCTGAAACCCTTGGGCATGAGCACCTGGGGAGTTCTCTTTTGCAAGAATCCCATTCCTTCAGCAATGAAATTTGTTCCTTTAGTTGGTTTGTTTAGTTCTGGGCGGTACTGCATATCATCTGTCTCCTCCTGAGTTTTAGTGTTGCAGAACACAGCAAGGAGGAAGATGTGAACAAAATGGTGCCTTTTCTGATGCATGGATGGATTGAGTGCCTAAAATGGGCTAAGAATTCATAATAGAATTTGAATGCAAATAGATAGAAAACTTCAGTTGGCAAAAGCATTCCCTTCTGAATGAGAGAGAATAGAATGTGCTTTTTAAGATGATGCCTTTGGAGATGAATGAACATATTCCTCCCTTTTAAATCCATCCCACTTTATATGCAAGCTTATATAAGTGTAATCACACAAATGATTAAATATAAATCCATACTACGATTTCTTTAATTTGAATGATAAGTCTTTGTTTTGAGGATTTCCTTACACTCTAGTTAAGGGCTGGGGAACCTGTAGCTCTCCAAATGTTGTTGGACTACAACTCCCATAAACCACTGGCCATGCTGACTGGGGCTGAAAGGGAGTTGGAGTTCATAAGCATCAGGAAGGACACAAATGTGTGTGTGGGGGTAGTGGGAGGGTATAGGACAGTATATAAATTCAATAAATAAACAAATAACAAATAAATGTCATAAGTCTTCCTGCTTTAAAGTATCCTTTTGTGGCTTTGAAGTTTTCCATTACAGATCCAAATAATATGCAGATAGTCATGCTTTTTTTTAATTTCATCACATTCATGAGCCATTCTCAACAGGGAAGTCCCTAAAGTCAACCCCACCCACAATCATTCCCTGCAACTAATTATTGGTAGCATTAGGCTGGGACAGTGTATCCTGAGACTAATAAAATAAAAACCCAGCAAAACAAAGACATCAAGACCTCTCTCCAGAGATCATTCATAATTTAATTGTCATTTTGTGCAATTGAAGTATAATGGGACTTATTATCAGCTACATTCAAGCTGTTTTGTTTTACTGCCAGCTACAGAGGGGACTATAAGGAAATGGGAAGTTTTTGTTGATATGCCAAGGGACTTTGAAATGATAGAGAAGAAGAGATGTGAATGAAGCTCATATCAACCAACCAGTCTTTAGAAACAAGTTGGGATGTTCCTAAAATTTCAGCCATTCAAGTCTCACACTGCAACACCCTTTGTTGTTGTTTAGTCGTTTAGTCGTGTCCGACTCTTTGTCACCCCATGGACCAGAGCACGCCAGGCACTCCTGTTTTCCACTGCCTCCCGCAGTTTGGTCAGACTCATGTTTGTAGCTTCGAGAACACTGTCCAACCATCTCGTCCTTAGAGAGTGAGAAAGAGTTCCATCAGTATTAAGTACCTTTGTTATGTTTAGAACAGTGATAGGGAAACTGTGGCCCTTCAGATGTTACTGAAGTACAACTTCCATCAGCCCCAGCCAGCTGATAGTGCAAGTGATCGTCTATCAACACGGGACTGCAAGTTCCCCAGCACTGGCTGAAGTGTACAGAGATTTGGACTCATTCCACCTTCTAGTTCTGATGCACCAACTAATGTCATAAAATATACTCAAATGCGCTGTTGAAACTGCATCAAAGACCACAGACACAATATAGCAGGCAAAAGCCTGGCACAGTAAAAATGTACTGTATTGTTCGCCCTATAGGACGCACTTTTCCCCCTCCAAAAATGAAGGGGAAATGTGTGTGTCCTATGGGGTGAATGCAGGCTTTCGCTGAAGCCTGGAGAGCGAGAGGGGTCGGTGCACATGCCTTGGGAGTTCCCGCTGGTCTCCCCAGGCTTGCGGATAGCAGCCTGTTCTGGGGGCTGGGGTCGGGGGAAGCTCAGGCTTCCCCCACCCCAGCCCCGCGCTTGGGGGGAAAATAAATTTTTTTTTCTTCCCCCCCCCCAAAAAAAAACCTAGGTGCGCCCTATGGGCCGGTGTGCCCTATAGGGCAAAAAATACGGTATTTACCAGCCCAAGAAAGGGGACTATACTTGGGGATCATTTCATTGGGGAAGGTGTTCCACAATTTTGGTGCAACCATGGAGGGGGCCCTGTCTCTTTTTGCAATCAAACATGCCTCCACCCTAGACTGCACGCAGAGTAATGCTCGTGCCTGAAACACTGCAGAATTTCTACCACCAGTCAGCATAGAAAATACTGAGCTAGGTGGACCAAACAGCTTGCTATGCTTTTATAAAGATGGAGATGCTACCGAGTCCTTCAAAAGCAAACAACTACTTTGTCTTAAAAAGTTTTCTTAAATGAATCAAAGATGATCTAAGGTCAGTTGCATAAGTAAGAATCATAGTTCAACCTGTTCCATATCATTATAATTGGCAAAATAGACTTCCAAATTGCATGTTATTGGCTAAGCGGTTGCAGAAACAGGGTAGCAAGGAGAGAGAAGGAGCTACTTTGTAGCAAATTAATATTCTCGATTACATCTGTGTTTACTTAATTAGTCTAGAGACAGATATACGCTAACAAGAAATGCTTAAAAAAGGAGAAAGGTCTGTCGAAGGGAAAGACAAAGCCAGATTCTAAATGAGTTGCAGGCTTGTTTATGGGGCAAAGCTGGAATAATTACAATGGTGTTGCCAGCAAGTGGAAGGCAAAGGAGGGAATCACTATCCTGGTAAATCAATAATTTTGTTCAATAATGTGGGAATAAGAAGTGCATTATAATACAGTCGTACCTTGGTTTGCAAACAGTGTGGTTTGCATATGTTTTGGATTACAAACACGTCAAACCCAGAAGTGCGTGTCTCGGTTTGTGAACTTTTTTTGGATTACAACCCTTTTTTCGGGGGGGGGGGGGAGATTACAAACAAATTTTGGGGGGGAAGCCCCATTGGTGAAAGCGCGCCTTGGGTTACAACCTCCTTCTCTCTCCTTGCTACAACCTGTTTTGGTTTACGAACGGACCTCCAGAACAGATTATGGTTTAAACCAAGGTACCACTGTATTTTCATTTTTCATGTACACTGGGTATTGTCATGAGTCAGGGCTGGGGAACCTTTCTCAACCCAAGGATCACACTTCCAGGCAATCTTCTGGGGGCCACATGCCTGTGGTCGAAAGGGCCAGAGGCAAACTTGGGTGAAGCAATGAATGTGAATTGGACAGTAGGCTACTTTCTTCACTTTCACATATTCCTCTGCATCCTCCATCCAGGCAAGCAAGAAGTTCAAGGGCATATTCCAGTCAAGGCAAATCAAGAAGGGTGCAAAGCAGAGCTGGTGATTTTGATGGGTGGGATTGGGGGTAAGGATACAGTGAGCACTGCTCAAAAAGACATGGTTTGAACTGAAGGTGAACCCCATTTTGAGGTGGACCCAATTTCGGGGAGATCTCCATGGCAAATAAACAGCCAGCCAGCAATATTCTATACATTCCACTTACCACCAATGGGAGCAGCTTTTTAATTGATTTAAATGAGTTTTCATTGAATTATTATTATTATTATTATTATTATTATTATTATTATTATTGGCATGCCACCCATCTGACTAGGTTGCCCCAGCCACTCCTGGCAGCTCCCAACAGAATATTGATAAAACATCAAACATTAAAAACTCACCTAAACAAGGCAAGATAAAGACAAGAACAAGCCGTCTTAAGAACAGCTTCTTCTCCAGAGCGATCTCGGCCCTGAATGGGAAGCCTGGATTTTGAAAGTCATCTAATCTTCCTTGCTGTGCTATACTGTATTGTTTTAATAAGGGTTTTTATGGAGCAATCAAGTAATTTCGTTGTCCCCGAGAGGGGGTAATGACAATAAAGATATTATTATTATTATTATTATTATTATTATTATTATTATTATTATTATTATTATTATTTATTATTATTTATTATTTATTATTATTATTATTATTATAAACAGAGCTGCCTTAATATATCTTCTAAAAATAAAATATTTTTCTGTGTATACGATGATGCTGACCCCCAAGTTTTTTAGTGGAAAATTGGAGGTAGTCTTATACACAGATTTATATGGTGAGGCTGGAGCTAGCTGCAGTTGGGCATGAGGTAGCTGGCGTTGCGAGGCAAGGGGGCATGGTGGCAAGGAGGCAGCTTGGCCGCTGTGCTGTCGGCTCTCGCCGGCTGAGGTGAGGCAAAGCCAGATGCAGGTTGCTGCCATTACATTGCTATTAAGTGGTGCCTCTACACAGCTTTCATCGACTTGAAAGCCGCATTTGACTCAATCTCATGTGTAAGACTATGGGTGAAGCTGAACTCCTCAACTATAGACAAAGGCTACTGTACCTGCTATTAAGTGGTGAAGTATAGCTTTACTTCCCACTGCTGTCAACCAGAAAGGTGGATTGAGTGGGGGATTGCCGGTGATAAGCTCAGTAACATTTTAGCCTATCTTCCAAAATCTCAACAACTTTTTGGTCAACCTTATGAAAAAAACTCAACAATCTTTTGAGCTCACTTTAAAACTTTGATTTATTATTTTGGGTCTCCCAAAATAGGAGTTGTCTTATACATGGGTCATGTTATACACGGAAAAATACAGTACCATAGTACCTTCTTTCTCAAATGCCTTGCAACTTGAACAGTTTGGCTTCTGAAGAAGCATACCTGGAAGTGAGTGTTCCGGTTTGCAAACATTCTTTGGAACCAAATGTCTGACACGGCTTCCACGGCTTCCAATTGAGTGCAGGAGCTCCTGAAGCCGCGTCTTGGTTTTCGGAAGTCAAACAGACTTCCAGAATGGATTCCATTCGAGAACCAAGGTATGACTGTAGTTGGTTATTTCCTTGACATCTGATGCGAGGAGGTTCCACAGGGCAGGTGCAACTACCAAGAAGGCCCTCTAGACAATTAATTAGATCTACCAGTAGGAGAATCTATTTCCTGTTAAAGTTCACTCTCCCTACACCAGTCTTCATTCAATGGTAACTTCAGGATTAGACTACTGTCACATGCTCTGTGTGGGGCTGCCCCTAGGGCTGCCACGGAACCAAAATCTAACACAAAATGCAGCAGTGCATACACACATAATATAATAATATTCTATAAATAATAAGGAATAGCATATTTTCTAGTTCTGACACCTCTACCTCCCACACAATTTTGTTCTCCATTTATCTTAACTAATCACTAACTGCTTTGTTGGTTTGTTTTATGATATACAGGGAGATTGATGATGTTGATGATGATGATGCAACATTTCAGTTGTTAACAGAAAGATTATGCCATCATTCTTCTTTTTCTTCTTCTTCTTCTTCTTCTTCTTCTTCTGCTGCTCCTCTGTATTGTAAAAGCAATTCCTATTTACCTTGAAGGCAAATCCTCTCGTTCCCAGCTGCCACTCTAACTGGTCATGTCTTTAGCAGCAGTTGTTAGAACCTGGGATCTGTCTCTTCGGGTTTCTCAGAGCAAACCAGATGCTTTATGACAGATTTCACTAACCTTTTAGCACCAGAATAAAGTAGATTGTCGCTGTCTTTTTACATAAAGTATCACTGTTTTACAAGAGTCTGAGCATGGCTGTTTATCCTTCCTATACCAGTGCAGGATTTTATGCTTTGTGAGATGTTCCCAAGAACATTTTGCACTTACACCCGCATGTCCAAATGGCATGATATTCCAGGAGTTCCAGCAGCTTACCCAATGTTTGGTTTCCTTAGAATGAGGGGAAGTGGGGGCTGTGGTGTCTTTAGGATATATGGTTTATTTGTACGTACGTATATACAACCTGAGCCTACATTGGAGTGGCTCTCAGCAGCTACACCCCAAGAAGGTCTTGCTTCTCCCCATGCCACACCCTTGGATCCCAGCAGAAATCATGCATGGCTCTGGCTCTCTGCCTTTTCAGCCAGCTGCCTTGCTTCCACCTTTTACCTCTCTCACACAGCTCACACATTCTGCCCTTTGTCTTTCAAGCTATCAGTTGAGTTGGCAGAGGAGGGCCTGGCACAGAGCTACTTCCACACTTAGAGGGCCATGACCTTACTAGGAAGCTAGTTTGGCTGTTCTAGGAATTGAATCCATGCAGGATCCATGAATTAAAAGGGGGCTCAGACACACAGCCTACCTCCAGCCCTCAAAAAACCCTCACATTACTATGGAGCTTAAGCCCACAGTCCTATCCCATTCCAACTTTCCTGAGACTTTCCAACTTGATGAGACTTTATTTTGAACAGGATTCCTCTGTATAGATCATGCTTTAAAGCAAATGGGGTGGGAGTGAGATCAGTCCAAGATACGGTAGCAGATGGTGTGGACTCACTTGACCGTTGGTCAGGCTTGTCACTGCTGTTTAATGGGAGGTATTGGGGGAAGGACAAGGTAGCAATGAGGCCACGGTGCTCCCATCTCTTGTGTTTGCACCACACTAAGCACACTGCAACCTCCACCTCCTGATAAGCAGCAGCTTATGATGGAAGGTCAGATGAATGCAGCCACCCACCACTCTATCAGCTACTGCTGAGACCCATTTCTCAGAGCCAGTGTGGTGTAGTGGTTAAGAGTGGTAGTCTCGTAATCTGAGGAATCAGGTTCGCGTCTCCGCTCCTCCACATGCAGCTGCTGGGTGACCTTGGGCCGGTCACACTTCTTTGAAGTCTCTCAGCCCCACTCACCTCACAGAGTGTTTGTTGTGGGGGAGGAAGGGAAAGGAGAATGTTAGCCGCTTTGAGACTCCTTAAAGGGAGTGAAAGGCGGGATATCAAATCCAAACTCTTCTTCTTCTTCTTCTTTCTGGGCAAGCTTCCAAGAGCCGCATGGCAGTGGTCTATGCATCCAGAGTCAAAAGTGGCCAAAGGCAACAAAATGTGAATTGCACCTTCACACAGTAAGGTAATTTATTTGTGAATATTCACGTGAATATTCACACCAACAACACTCAAGGAGGGTCCAAACCAGGACTGGTAAGGGTTGTGGCTCATGCGAGTGTGTGGTCTAGGGAAATTCCTGAGGCCCAGATACCTGGAGCATCGTATTGGCCCCCAAGCTTGAGTTTCTCAATTCCTCCTTTAAAGCCTTCATTTTTAGCCTTCTTGAAGATATGGACAGAAGCAAGAACACATCCCTCCCCCAGATGAAATGAGATGACTTCCATTTGTTCTGCATTTTTAATAAAATCCTAATTATAAAGAAAAACATATTGATTTCAGATGAAAATCGATGTTCACAATCGGATTTTTTTCTGCTACCAAGGACTCTCAGCTCTGTGTTTTCCCCTTCAGATACATTTACAATCAACACACATGTGTCTCTCAGATTTAATTTGATGGCTTCCCTGAAGTTGACACTTTCAGTGTTGTGTATGTAAGAAACAAACAGAAAATCTAGTTCCTATTACATACTTTCCAGAGCTTGTTTCTACAGTATTTCTGTTTGTCTTCGATCCACTTTGTGTGGATATCAGAGAGCTATTTCCTCCAAATATGGATCTTCCATTCGTCTATTCATGTATCCTCCATCAGTTTATCTCATCCCCTTTCAAGCTCATCTTAAACTAGTAGACAACACCACAATAACACTTGAAGAGTTTTGCTGGAAAGGGCCAGGTAGACTGTGTACAAAATACACATTTAAAGCACATTTGAATCACATTCTTTCCCTTATAGCAGTGTTTCCCAAACTTGGGTCTCCATCTGTTGTTAGACTACAAGTCACATCACCCTGAGGAACAATGGCCAGGGATGATGGGAACTGTAGCTCCAAAACAGCTGGAGACCCAAGTTTGGGAAACACTGCCTTATGGCATTCAGGGCAGGGTGGTTTGTGAAGGGTAGCTGGAAATTGTAGCCCTGCCAGGGGTAAACCAAAGTGCCCAGGTGAGAAGCTCGCAACAGGATGCAAATACAGGTGAAACTCGGAAAATTAGACTATCATGGAAAAGTTCATTTATTTCAGTTGTTGTTGTTGTTTAGTCGTTTAGTCGTGTCCGACTCTTTGTGACCCCATGGACCAGAGCACGCCAAGCACTCCTGTCTTCCACTGCCTCCCGCAGTTTGGTCAGACTCATGTTTGTAGCTTTGAGAATACTGTCCAACCATCTCGTCCTCTGTCGTCCCCTTCTCCTTGTGCCCTCCATCTTTCCCAGCATCAGGGTCTTTTCCAGGGAGTCTTCTCTTCTCATGAGATGGCCAAAGTATTGGAGCCTCAGCTTCACGATCTGTCCTTCCAGTGAGCACTCAGGGCTGATTTCCTTCAGAGTGGATAGGTTTGATCTTCTGGAGAAGGAACCGGCAAGCCACTCCAGTATCCCTGCCAAGAAAACTCCATGGACAAAGACAACAGGCATTTATTTCAGTAATTCACCTTAAAAGGTGAAACTAATATATGAGATAGACTCATGACATGCAAAGCGAGATATGTCAATATGGCAATGCAGGAGAGCTGAAGGCTGCTATTGAAGCTTCCTGGTCTTCCATAACACCTCAGCAGTGCCCCAGGCTGATAGCATCCATGCCACACCACACTGAGGCAGTAATTGATGCAAAAGGGGCCCATACCAAGTACTCAGTACATATGCATACTTCTACTTCTCAGAGGTCCAATATTGCTCTATTTGCAGTCCTGGTTTTGCTGATTTTATTTAATATTCTAATTTTCTGAGATTGTTAATTTGGGGTTTTCATCAGCTGTACACCATGATCATCACAATTATAACAAATAAAGGCTTGACATATCTTGCTTTGCATGTCATGAGTCTATCTCATATATTAGTTTCGCCTTTTAAGTTGAATTACTGAAATAAATGAACTTTTCCACGATATTCTAATTTTCCGAGTTTCACCTGTACATCAGCAACTGGCACTCAGAGGCTTGTTGTTTCTGATACCCAAAACATTACACAGCAACCATGACTACTAACCATTGATAGCCTTATCTCCCATGAATTTGTCTATTCCTCTTCTGTAGCAATCCAAGTTGGTAGTCATTGTTGCTGGATTTGGTATATATCACAGCGGAGTACGGAAATAAAAAGAAAACAGACCCGGGAAACACCCCCCCCCCCCGAATCTTCCTACTGCTTGGCAGAAAGTAGGGGGCGTCCACTGTTTGTAACAGTATTTTGTTTTGTGTGACCCACCTCTTTTGTGGAAGCTATATTGTTCTGCTTGGAATGCTTTTATGTGTTTTTAACTGGTTTTGGAATTGTATATTTTACCATTGCAACTTGCCTTGGGACATTACGGTGCACGGTAGGTGAGAAATCTCAAAAGAAGCACTAAAGCTGCAATCTGCACTTACAAAGAATTAAGCCCTATTGAACATAGATAAACTTACTTCTGAGTAGACATGCATGAGATTGCAATGTCTGACAGTATAACTTCCCTGTATGATGAAAAGTCGGGTGGGTGGATGACTCTGCTTGTTTTAGGCACCCACTCATTGGGGCTATTGTGTATTCTGATTCCTGATTGTATATTGTTCCTACAAACAGGCAAATAATTAACTTGATTGCACCCCATTGACTGAAGTTTATTGCTTGTGATTAGGCAATACTTAGGAGTCATGGGCATTTTATTCACATTTTTACCAGGCTGTCTTGATTGCTGTACAAGTTTTTTCATTGTCCCTTTCATTGCCCGAAGCCATGATTTTGTCAAAGGTTTCTACGTGTTCTAAAAGTCAGTAGCATGTGTTTTTGATTTGTTTTTGTTTTAAATGGCCAAAGTGAATCAAGTTGTCTGCTTTGTTTTATTGTTGTCATCTATTGCATTTTTTTTTAAGTCCTACTCTTCTTCCAAGGAACTCAGGGCAGCATCAGGACAGAGTACTTTTCCTGGCCATTGATTTCCCACAAGAAACCTCCATAGCAGGCTAAGCTAAGTGGTGTTGGTACCATCAAGGTAGGACTTTTAGGAAAATGTCTATATATCTATCTTATTCTTAAAAAAAAAATAAAAAATCATGGTTCTAGAGTAGCATTTTCCAGCTATGTTTATATTTAGATCTGATGTGATATTTCTGGTGCTGTGCTGTGTAGAATCCCTGTGCCTCAGTGATGACATCTACCCCTTCATAGGTCATTGCTCTTCCTTTTTATTCCCCTTGGCCAGAACAAAAGTCTCTGTTGCTAAAAAACAAAGCAGCAGAGAAGTTAGAACCAGTCACTGGAGGACACAAGATGACCAGCTTTGAATCATTCTGTGATTAAAAAACCAAAACAAGTTTCCTTTTGTCGAAGGCAAGGTCAGACATGGAACAAAGTTCATTAGTTCTGAAAGTTTGGATGTGGGTAGGAGATTCTACAGCCAAGATATCAAAGGCTATTTTTAAAGTCTGCATTCTGGAAAATCCTGTTGTTGGAGGTCACAAACAAAGGCCAATCCTTCTGGTCCATTCATGCATCAGTTTTCTGCAGCCTTTACTAACTCCTTCTTTGGAGGCCACTGAGGGAACATAACTGTATTAGGTTGTTCAGTAGTTTTGCAGAACTGGATTAATCTGTCAATCAACTGTAATATACTTTGCGGCTATAGACGAAACCTAGTTCCATGCAACGAGATTAATCCCACTGTGACTTCAAAGGTCTCCCTCCAATTTCCTTCACCCATGTCCTCTTTTCTGTTGCTGCACAAGCTGTAGCCATGTGACCAGGCTGTTCCCAGGGACAATATTTCAAAGGAGTGGTTCTGTTTTATACTGTTCCACGGTGTGGAAATGGGTTGCTGTGCTTTTGGATCCAGTCTGCAACCATGGACTCTCCCACAGCAATTAGGCTTAGAAAATGAAGCTGCCAATGGAAACCCCCCCCCCCCAAAAGAAAACTTTTGCATTGGAGGAGAGAATTATTTTTCCTAAGCCTAAACACCTAGGAATTTGAAGGATTTTTATCATGATCAAAGCAGTATATCTTCCCAGTCCTATGAGCCATAAAGGTAAGGTAAAGGGACCCCTGACCATTAGGTCCAGTTGCGTACGACTCTGGGGTTGCGGCGCTCATCTCGCTTTATTGGCCGAGGGAGCCGGCGTACAGCTTCCGGGTCATGTGGCCGGCATGACTAAGCTGCTCCTGGCGAACCAGAGCAGTGCACAGAAACGCCGTTTACCTTCCCGCCGGAGCGGTAGCTGTTTATCTAATTGCACTTTGATGTGCTTTCAAACTGGTAGGTTGGCAGGAGCTGGGACTGAGCAACGGCAGCTCACCCCGTCGTGGGGATTTGAACCACTGACCTTCTGATCGGCAAGTCCTAGGCTCTGTGGTTTAACCACAGCACCACCTGCATCCCTATTCCTATGCACCATACTTCATTGTAAATGCCTTGTGAGGTACTGGCCCTGCCATCACATCCTTTGTCCTAAATTATTTGTATTAGCTGGTATCCAACATAGTGCTAAGTTAGTCACCTAGCGGCATACTTGTTCCACTGACAAAATGTTATGTGCCAGCTGAACACTAATGCACAAGAGAATCCATAAGCAAGATTGCTGGTAAATTCGTTGCCCAACAGGTTGTGCTTTCTGCTTCCCAATGAGTTTCTGCTGGCACTGTTGTTACACTGGATTCCTTTGTTGTTCTTATAATTTATTACCCAGCCTTCATCCTAAGGTCCAAGGGCAAGTTACAACTATTGAAACACAATAATACACAATACTATATTAAAATTGCTTTAAACAACCAAACAGTGTGTAACATTAAAATGCACTTGTCCGCCAGCACATTTCTCCCTGTAAGTAGCAACATGGCTGATGCATGGAGAGAAGCATGGCACTGCCCCTTCCAGCTGGCTGCCCCTGTTGATGAATAAATCACTCCAAAAAAGAGTAGTCACTGCTGGAGGTGCAGTTTTCAACTCTCTTTCACCAGTGTAGGTGCAGAACAGAAATCAAGCTTCAAGAAAATTAACCAGCTTAGCAATCCATCTGTTTTGATATTCAAGCTTTTCTGCCTAACATGGGAACTATATTATGGCACCCTTAGTCCCGGATCATGTAGCCATTCTTAATTTTCCATTGCCATGTTGACATCCCAAGTAAAAATATAGCTGCATCAATATGCATGGAGCAGTGTTGAGGAACCGTAGTTATAGACAACAGAGCCAGCAATGAATCTGGACTAACCAGGTGACTGCTAGTACTCATGATTGCTGACCTTTGGGAATGGTGACTGATTGATTCCTTTTGTGTGTGTGAATGGGAGCAAAAGAGAATTAATCCCCAGAAAGCAATTTGGATGTTATCCATTTTATGTTCTTTCTTCTTTTGCTTTCTGATAGGTCATTACCACAAACAAAAGGCATTTTTCTCCCTCAGTGTGTCTAGACTAGAATTTGTGACAAATGTCATTTTGCTCATTTCAAAAATCACAGTAAATGAAATGACTTGTAGAAAACAGAAAATAAGAAAATAATCTCCACATGAGACTAGTAAAGATATAAATTCATTCCTCCCTCACACATCACAAACCAGTCAGGGACAGAGGAGGAGAATAAATGCTTTATTTCATTTTATTTCCTCTTCTGCACAGTTCTGAGGTCTATACTAGCCATTCACAAAAGATAATGGAAGAAAAATCATGTTGCTTTGGAGCCACCACTGAGCTTCCACTTGGGAGCAAAGAAGTCATAAATCATGACAGAATAATTTTATCCTCAAACTCCAGCAGTTTTAAACACTTTCAGGTTTCTGAGCTGTGTACAAAGAATGATGACCTTTGATAACTCTGTTTTCCATATCATCATCCTCTCCTCTAGTCTACTGCATTAATTCCTAATTCCTAAAGGATTTTCGAGTATCAGCCATCTTGGACCTTGCGGTTGGCTGGTGAGGCCTTGTTGGAGGGTGACCCATGACAGGGCCTTTACAGGGGCAGTGCCCTTTTTGTGGAATGCCCTCTTGAGTGAAGTGTGCCTGTATCCCTCATTTTTTATTCCTGTTTGCCTCAGGCATTTGATGGTTAAAAGACACTCCTCCTGGCAATTCTGAGGTCAGTGGTTGAGAGGATTGTTAAATGTTTCTCTCCCCACCCCCCACACTGTTGATGTGCTTGTTGTCCTGGGCTCCTTTGTGAGGAAGGAACTGATAAAAATTGATAACTGAATCAATATTTTTTAAAACTTTCCATTTAAATTGGGGTTAAGATATGCATTGACTCTTACTTTTCAAAATGTCCATGCCGATTTTTTAAATTATTTTTTTTTCTGGGAAAGCTGAACTTTTCAATTCAGGTGTAACAAATCTAATGTTGTGAGATCGCTTGACTGATTCAATCTGCAGAACTGGCAATGCAAAAGGTACTTGTTCTGCACTTCTAAGCCACTGATCTTTCAGTGTGGAAGCACCTATACTTCGGAACTCCTTGCCTATTGAAATCAGGCAAGCATCTTCTCTGTATTCTCCTCATTGCCTGTTTAAAACATTTTGCTTTAGGCAAGCCTATTCAGATATGTAGAAGTTACATGGGTTTTAATTTTTTTTCAGCTACTGTTGATTTTAACCACCTTTTCCCATTTTTTAAAAATACCTTTTTAAAATTCTTTCATTGATAATTTCAGTGTATTGTTTTATATTTTTGTAAAGTAGTTCCAGGATTTTTTTTAATACAATCAAGTGATAAATGAATAAATAACATTGCTCTCTGAGGTGTCAAGCAAAGCATATCATGAGCACATTTGATTTGGGTCTTCCCTTTTCAAAGGATGAGATCTGCCCCTTACATCAACAGTATTTATTTTGTACTTCTTTAATGGAACAAATTTTTCTCATTAAGCTCCGTAATTATCTGTGACAGAAATATTAACTGGATGTAAATAAAAGTCCTTGTTTGCTTGTACTTCTTAATTGTATTCTTTTATCTTCCAGGACATGCATTTTAAAGAGATGAAGAAATGCTAATTGCTGATAAATGTTGCTAGTGGGGGTACAATTTGTTTACGTACTTATAATAGATTTATTAAGATGTATTAAGTTGGAGGGATCCCACACCTACCCACCCAAGGCTACTGCATTGTTTCACATGGCATAGGCCAAAGGGAAGGAAATGGTGGTTGATGATTACATTGATATTTTGACATTCCATTCAAAAACCCCACAAGGTGGCCAAATGCCAAGAAGAAACCATTCAAAATATCAGAAACAAGAATGATAATGCAAGCAGGGACATCCCTGTCGAGAGTAATTCTGTGCCACCTGGCTCAGGTGGTGGATATGAAGGGGTGACACATCATGCATTCCACCAACCATTAATTGGCCATAGGGCAGCTAGTCACCATGTCTCTCTAACCAACCATCTGATGCCATTGCACAGCCAATGAAGTCATCAGACTGCATCGGCAGGTGTATAGTGTCATGCTCTGAGAAAAGGGCTTCCATTTTTCTGCCTCGTTTTATGTCCATGCCATATTTTATTTGGTTTTTTGGTGGGTGTGGTTTTTCGAGCTGACCTTATCATTGTGAGATGGTGTGCTTTCTTTCTAGGAAAAAATGTCTCCAGCACTTAGAAGCCTCTTCAGCTACCCACACTACCTTATCTGGAGGGGGGTGAAACTAATGAAAGGAGTTGCTTAAGCCCTTTCCATAGGATTTAATTGAAGTGTGGGCACCCAGGAAGGCTGCAGAGTGCAAACCACTGAAGAGATGATTCATAAAATGAAGAAATAGACACTCACAAACTGCTCTTGGCCACATCGAAGGTACAATAAGCACAACAGAAACCCATAGCACATCAATTTCACCATTTTTCTTCTTCCCGTTGATACTTATCAAATGGAATTTTCAATTACACCCCCCCCCCACTCATTGATTGAAGGAGAATGGTCAGGTCAGAAGACTATGAGAGTAATTTTCAGCATCGCACTGCCTAAGGCCATGATTATCAAAGGTCAATTCACCAGGTACCATGAAACTCACTGAGTCACCATGGGATAGTCACTATCTCTGGGCTATGTATTGTAATCTCTGGGCTATTGTAAGGATCAAAGGAGAGGGGAACATGACTGATACTCTGAGCTGCATGAAGGATGACCATGAATTTATATATATGATAATTAATGTGTCAGGAATTCAAATGATATGGTCAGTTTCAAATGATCTGCTTCCCTTGAGACTGGTTGGAAAGGCAACCTGCACTAGGTTATTTAGAGCATTTGTACCCTATTCTTCCAAGGGACGCGGGTGGCGCTGTGGGTAAAACCTCAGTGCCTAGGACTTGCTGATTGAAAGGTCGGTGGTTCGAATCCCCGCGGCGGGGTGAGCGCCTGTCGTTCGGTCCCAGCTCCTAGTTCGAAAGCACCCCTAAGTGCAAGTAGATAAATAGGTACCGCTTTATATAGCGGGAAGGTAAGCAGCGTTTCCGTGTGCGGCACGGGTGCTGGCTCACCAGTGCAGCTTCGTCATGCTGGCCACGTGACCCGGAAGTGTCCTCGGATGGCGCCGGCTCCCGGCCTCTTGAGTGAGATGAGCGCACAACTCTAGAGTCAGTCACAACTGGCCCATACGGGCAGGGGTACCTTTACCTTTACCTTTTTACCCTATTCTTCATGCAAAAAGGCTCCCAGAATGACTTGCATAGAGTCAGTTAAACTAATGTAAGACTTACCAGAATGAGAAACATCCAGGGTCCTTCTAGCCGGCTGGGTTTGTTGTTGTGTTATGGGTATATTCTTCAAAATGCCATTAATATTGTTTTAGTGGTGTATACTGAACCGTCCACACATCCTTCAACTTTCTTAGTTGTTCTGCAGTGTTTCCCCAAAATTACCATATTATTGCCATCTGGAGGGGTACTCTTGTACTATAGCACATCAAAAATGGGGCACCCACTAACCCACCCCAGAACGTTTGCCATATGAAAAGTTACATGCTTTCATCAGGAAGCTATGGAACATGCACTACTTGCAAATGACACAGAAGGTCTGCCCTAAAACCTTTCCAGGCACAAACAGTATTGAAAGCCCCCAAACTATCTTGAGCACAAGTCTACATGAATGCACAATAGAAATAATGTCTGAAGGGCTCTCCAGTCACAGGGAAGTATGTTCCTATCTGGCAGCCTGACTCTCGACTGGGCCATATCAAACTCATTTTCTTTGCTGAAAAAAAGAAATAAAAGCAAAAGGCAAAAACACTCACAGCATCAACTTTGGTACATCACACTATAGATCCATTATGTTTTCTTCCACATCTCATGCATGTCTTTCCTCTCCCTCTTTTCTTGTGAAGGTCAAGAGTATTGTTTATGTCACATGGCTGTTTATGTCTGTAGAAGGGAAAACCGTGCTAATACTTGTTACGTCGATACTGCCACATAGAAAATGGACTGCTCTATTTCTGCTTTACTCAATAGCATCACCAATCCTTGAAACCATCCTCCTTTCCCTCACTCTCCTTCTTTGGATTTTCATGGTAGAAAGAGGATGCATACAATATTTTAAAGTATATATCGTTCCATGTTCTGTAGCTCAAATGAATTAGTTTGATGACTGCTCTGTGATACTTAGGTGACTGGAAGTCTCACTGCAATTCATATCTCCATTCTTGCATTGCAAATAAATTGTAAAAACCTTGTTCACTTGGGATGGCCATAACAATATCAGAAACAGATATATCTGAACTGTTAAGCAAATACCCAACTGCTATACAAATATCTGAAATTTGCTCCTGCAAGGTATAATGATGGCCAACCTGGATGGTTTTAAAAGAGGTTTGGACAAATTCATGGAGGGTTAGACTCAGCAGATCCTAGCCATAGTGGTGATGTTCTCCCTCCATTGGTGGAGGTATTCTGTCTCTGAATATTAGTTACTAGGAATCCCAAGAGGGGAGTGATATGTTGCACTTGGAACCTTCCATAGACATCTGGCTGGCCATTCTCAGAATAGGGTGCTAGACAAATGGACCTTTGGTCTGATCCAATGGGCTCTTCATATGTTCTGCTCTTAAGTTAATCATGGTACCAATGTCACGTGGGCATACAAGTGGTTCCCATATGGTCACTCATCCAGACACTGGTCAGACCTGCTGAGTTTCAGCTAGCCAGTGGCTTCATGTGCCTTCAGAACATACACTGAGTGATCAAGAGTGGTCCAATAAAAAATAAGCCTCCTGAAACAGAAGAAGGTTATTTCCCCCAATTGTGTCCAAAAAGCCCACAATCAGGGCAATGAGAAAAATCATCTGCCCTCATTCTCCAACACCAGCAACTGGTATTTAGAGGTATCTTATCTCTGAATTTGCCAACTAAGCATATAAAGGTAAAGGTACCCATGCCCGTACGGGCCAGTCTTGACCGACTCTAGGGTTGCGCGCTCATCTTGCTCAAGAGGCCGGGAGCCGGCGCCGTCCGAAGACATTTCCGGGTCATGTGGCCAGCGTGACGAAGCTGCAACTGGCGAGCCAGCACCAGCGCCGCACATGGAAACGCCATTTACCTTCCCGCTATAAAGCGGTACCTATTTATCTACTTGCACTTAGGGGTGCTTTTGAACTGCTAGGTGGGCAGGAGCTGGGACCGAACGACGGGCGCTCACCCCGCCACGGGGATTCGAACCGCTGACCTTACGATCAGCAAGTCCTAGGCACTGAGGTTTTACCCACAGCGCCACCCGCGTCCCTAACTAAGCATATAAAAGACTCTAAATAAGGGCTGAGAGAGGTATTTTTTTGTATGCCACTTACACAACGTATCTTCCACATATTTCTATGGAATCATATTTAAAGGAAATCTCAACTTTTAACATCTGAGGTTTCCAGGAATGTAGGGTTACAAGGGAGAGGTGATGTTCACACTTTTGTTCATGACAGAATAAGCCACAATGTTGTTACTGTTTTTATTCCATACTACTGGCAGTTGAAGATCTCTGGGCACAAACACATCTATGTACAAATGCCTCCTTCTGATATGGTGTGTTGCTAATGGAATGTGACATTCCGGATTGCTCTGGAGTATATTATATACTCTCGGGTTGTATTTTTGTCTGGATCAATAACTTGGGCATATGTCAAAAAAGCAGCTTGCATGTCTTAAAATCAGCCAGGGGTGCTGTGGTGGCTGTTGTTGTCAGCTTATTTTAAATAGTGGATCTTTTTTCAGTATTATGATTGACTGACCTGTGGGATTCTCCAGAGGTTATTTTGCTGCACTTGTGAGCGAATGAGTGAGTGAGTGAGTGTGCCTTTTTAAAACCACAGAAACCTCATTTCGTTCATTTGAGAAAACTGGTTTCCTTCTTTTTTAGCCTTTGCCATTTGCAGAAAAAAGTAGTGAAAGAAGTAGGTGTAGAGAAAATGTTTCTTGATAATAAAATCAAAAGAAAAGCTGGATCACACTGAAGGCCCACTTAGTCTGGCATCCTTTTTCCTCTAGATGCCTCTGCAAAAAACAAACCCCCCCCAAACAAGACATGTGAGTATTCTCACATTTTTATAGGCAGTTTGCTGACTATTTATATAGGCTAACTACTTTTTAAAAGGGGGGAAAGAGGGAAGTTTCTGCCAACCACATACAAGACTATTGGGGATCTGCAGAGATAGATTTAGGGGAGTGCAACCAATTTGGTGCACAGCCTTGGGGGCACTGCTGAGAGCACCATAACTTTTATTTGGAATGAAGTGTGAGAAGCAGGGGGTGCCTAATTTTGTTGATTGCACAGGGTGAAATTTGACACCCCAAGGTAAATCACTGGGTGTCTGTTGCCAGAGGTAAAGCATTTGCTTTGCATGCAATAAATCTTGAGTTTGATCCCTGGCATCTCCAACTAGGACTAGGAGAGATGCCTGCCTGATTCCCATGAGAGAGCTGCTGCCAGTCAGTGCCAGCAGGACTGGATTCCTCTACTAGGGGAGAAATGCAATTTATTTGTTTTTAAATGGGTCAGAGCTTCTTTCAATGATGCTTTATGAATCTTGGTACTTTTTGGGTCATTTTATGGGGAGCTGCTCCTTGATGAGAAGACCACAGGTGGATAGGTTTCTTTGAAAGACAGCTTGTCTACTACTATGGGGGATATTTCCCTCCACTGTGCAGCCCCATGGGAATTCAGGTTGTAGGTCACATGTACAATTCACACAGAGGAAGGAAGAGGCTCAGTTAGTGGAGCAGTGTGTACAATACATATGTCATAGAACATGCTCCCTTAATCCTTGGAGACACAGAAATGTTTCATATAAGCAGTGCTAAATTTAAGGTCAGCCAACCTAGGCAACCACTTTGAACACTGGGTTTGGGGGAAATTGCAAATTGGCCTGATTTTGCTGATACTTAACACTGACGGTTAGAGTGGGGGGTGGGGACTCCAGATAAGATATGGAGAGGGCTCTGCACATAAACTAGAAGAAGAAAAAGGTTGAGGAAGTGTTTTCAGTGATTGTGGTCGGATGTGAAATGGGGATGGGGGGGACAATGTAGTGGCAGAAGGTGGTTGAGGAGAGGATGAAATAGCCAAGGTGATGTATTTTCCTATATAACATGCATAGTAAGAGGAAAGCTCTCACAGACTCTTTGGACTCTGTCCTGTAATGCATTACTGAGTAAAGTTTGATCAATTTGGTATACACCTCTGTGCTGAACTCTCAAAGGGAATTTTATTCCATAATTGTAAGTTTGGGGGGGGCATTGTAAGCTGCTCTGGATGCAGCCTTTTGCGACTGTAGATAAAAATACATCACAAGTAAATATAGCTCTACTGATGTGCGGCACACTTTACAGATAGGTAACAGAAAAATGGCGTTTCCATGTGCTGCTCTGGTTTCGCCAGAAAAACTGTCTGCGGACAAACGTCGGCTCCCTTGGCCAGCAAAGCGAGATGAGCGCTGCAACCCCAGAGTCTAGACTTAACCCCAGAGTCTAGACTTAACTGTCAGGGGTCCTTTACCTTTTAAACAGAAAAATAGGTCCATGCCCCATGGAGCTTGCAAGCTAAAGCCCATCACAGGAGAGGTAACAGAGAAAGTGGGTGGGGGGAGATGGAGTTGAGGATAAACAGGACTTCGTATTTAACCCTGGATTCCAATTTAGTTTAGAAAGCAAGTTTCTGGCCCATATGTTATGTTAAAAGTTAGTCTTGTAAATTTATGGGAAATGTCCACTGTGAAGGGGTGGGATAGCCAAAGGGCATTCCAGCGGCAATTTATGTTGGTTACAGAATCCTGCTTTTCTTGAAGCAAAATCTGTGATATCAGAGATAAGAGATATGATATATATTCTCCCAGCAACTTTGCTTAAGGGCTGCTGTTTAAGTGTGCTGGAATTGTAAAGCCTTGCTCTGTTCCACAGGGCATCTCAGTGAAGCCCTAGATTATTTATGACGACTTGCAGCCAATTCATTCTATTCACCCTGAGCCACATATTCTCTTCAGGAGCGCTAGCTGAAGCTTCTTGCCCATGGCTTGTTCTGCAAGGAACCAAGTCGCTTTCTTTAATGAGCAGCTCAACAACACAGCAGCTTCCTTCATCCTGTTCAAGAGCTGAGAATCCCTATAGCTGAGGTGACTGATTCAATTTACTAGTCGGTACACTGCATAATCTCTCAAATACATATATGAGGTCTTGTTTGCTTATCCCCCCCTCCCTTTTGCATAAGCTATCCTTAAATTGTGGGTATATGAAGATGGCAAAGCATATCAGATTATTTTTCTTAATCAACTCATTATCCTCCCAGATAGCTCAAAAATATATTAAAGAACATTGCATATCTATAAGCTGTTGGAAAGGAAATCATTTTTGTAAACATCTACAACATCCTTCCCCAATCTGATGCCCTCCAGATATTTTGGACCTCAACTCCTATCAGCCAGCATGGCCAATGATCAGAGATGATGGAAGGCAGGATGGCCCAAGGTCATCCAAAACAAGCACAGATGCAAAATGGGAAGCTTTGTGATGGAGCCAGCTGTGCAAACCAGGCCACATTCACACCACATATTTAAGACACAATGATGCTGCTTTAAATGGCAATGGCTCTACACACCCCACAAGCATTTTAGGAGCTGTGGTGGAAAGGTGCTGAGAGTTTTTAGAAGGTCCCTATTTCCCTCAAAGAGGAACAATTATCAGAGGGGTTTAACATAATCCCTCTTCACATGGAACTCTGGGAATTGTAGTTCTGGAAGGGGAATATAGGGTCTCCTAGCAATTCTCATCACCGTTAACGAACTCCCAGGATTCTTTGTAGGAAGTGGCCTCACAGTCCTTTAAAAGTATTGTGTGAATGTGGCTTACGGGACGAAATGCAAAGCAAACTTTTCAAAAACATCATTCAAACTCTGGGCAGTTTAAGATGAAAATAGACATCACAATATATTTTTATAACAACAAGACAGACAGACAGAAACAAAATAGCATTGTCAAAAATAACATTTTATAAAAGCTCATATGAACAGCAACAGATTAAAAAGATATCAAAGGCTCAGCTCAAAAATAGCCACCAGAATGATAAAACCAAGAGTATGAAGACCCAATTTTAAATCAGGCAAAAAGAGGAGTTGGCTGCTACACACTTCAGGTACTACAAGAGAAACATCCCCTCCCTCTTGTCCTCATCAGCTGAAGTCATCTTTTAGTAACCAAAACTGGGCTCAGATCTCAAGCAACATTGTATGAGAGAAGACACTTCCTTTCATCTACCTGGTGCCTGTTTTGGACTACAACTTCCACGCTAGGAGTATATGAACATAGGAAGCTGCCTTACATTGACTGAGACCATTAGGTCCCTCTAGCCTAGCATTGTCTTCACTGAAAGCTGCAGCTCTCCAGGATTTCAAGAAGGTAACAACATGGCCTGTAGATTGAATCTGGGACCTTCTGCATACAAGGCAGGTGCTTTACCGTTTAGGGTGCCCTGCATCCCTAAGGTTGCCTGCTGCCCCCGTATACGATGCCCTGGTGCTGGTGGTGGCTGGATTCTGCATGTGTAATTAGGAGCTGGTGACACCTTGCCCCTTGTCTCAGGCTTTGGCCCAGTTTAAGTATGGAAAGAGGATGTGCTGTTAATAACAATATGGATTTCCTGGTCTGCATTACATGGAACATTGTCTCCTGAAGGGAAAGAGAGCTCCATATTGGAATTCCCTCCCCCAGTGGAACAACAGGCACTTCACCAGTTGGGACTATTCCCCCCACCCTGCCAATTTCAGTCTCATCCAAGCTAAACATAGGGCAATTCAGTTTGAAATTATCGTGACCACAACCTGATGCATTTGGAGGGCAAGACAGATGAAGTAAATGCATTTTAATAAAGTTTGGGATGCTCATAGCACAAGGCAAAGAGAAGGTTTATCTTCTTACTTTGCTCCAGGACATCTTTGAGTAACAGAGGGGAGCTGATGTGTGTGGCTGGATATTTATAGCACAGGCACTCTCTTCCCTGGCAATTCCCTACAAAGGTAAATTCAGCGGAATACTTCACTTGACCTCTGTGTATTTCTGATTTCTCCAGCATACTTGAGTGCTCTGGATGCTGCTTCCTGCACAGGAAATGTTGCCGGGTAGCCCGTTTTCAAGCTGTTGCCATTTCCCACCTCCTTCCGTTTGTTCCCGACATGAAAGCACTCGGTGTGCCTATGTTCCCAAGGAAAGGCTACAAGTATGCTTTAAACTACAGAGAGATTCAAGGGTAGCATGTGCTGCTGCTGTCTGGGCAATGCCCATGACTGCAAAGAGAGGGCAGACTGAAAATCATAGAGGCTGATGCCTTTGCATTTCAGGAGTATAAAAAGTGAGTTACACACACATTCTTAGATAGAAAGGGGTGGGGGGAATAAGAGAGAAAGGAGAGGATAGTGTTAGTCCCAAAATGCTTCAACTTTAAGCAACAAGACAGAGTTAAAATGCTTTAAATTTCACAGCACATCATATGCGATTTATATTTTTTAAATAATTCCAATTAGATATTATATTGACCAATACTTTAGATGGATTGGAAGGTTGAATGGATACACTGATGCAGAATTCATGATAGAAAGATTACTTGCATGCAGAAGGTTCCAGGTTCAATTCTTGGATTCTACAGGTGAAGCTGGGAAAGATCTCTGCCCATAAGCCTAGACCCAAGCTGCCAGAATAGACCAGGGATGGCCAAAGCGTGACCCTCCACATGCTGTTGGAATAACATTCCCATCATCCCTGATCATTGATCCTGCTGGCTGTGGCAGATGGGAGTTCAGCAACAACTGAAGGAACAAGGTCCTCCAGCCTTCATGTAGACCAGAGAGAGCCAATGGGGTGCTCTCTAGACATTGTTGGACTACAGTTACCATCATCTGCTGGGGCAGATGGGCGTTGTAGTCCACAACATCTGGAGGGCACCATGTTGGCTACTTCAGATATAGGTTACACATCTTCCAAAACAGAAGTTTCAAGTATGCTTCTAAATGGCAGTTGTTTGTAAAGAAAAAAATGGAAGAGAGCTGTTCATGTCCTGCCTTGGACTTCCTAGTAGAATCTAGATTGCTAAAGAGGGGGAAGAGATGCTGTATTTGATTGACCTCTTGTCTCATTCAGCAGAGCTCTTCCTATTTTATTTTCAGAAATGAAGTGACAATCCAATTTATTTGGATGACCCTGAGTTCCAGTAAAGTGGAAGGAGAGAGAAAAACTCTCTCAGTCCACTTTCTCTATGACACTTTACTTAGTCTATTATGTATTTTGAAAAGCAGCTTGTCTGTTTGCTCTCTATACATTCGGACACCTCCTGAGATATCATCGCCCAATTTGGCAAAAGGGTTCCCAAGATAGAATGGTAGAATTAGTCACCAATTAGATACTGAGGGGCATTTTGAATCAAGACAGTAAACTGAAATGTCACTTTGGCGAGACTTTGCCTGTTTGTTTGTTTTTTTACACCATTTTGGTTCATTCAAGATATCGTTGGAAACTTGGTAAGAGTGTTCTTGAGGTGGGGATATGTGTCTATGTTGATTTTTGAGTGCTGGATGCCATTTTGAGTCAAAATGAAATGTGACTTCTGTGTGGCTGTTCCTCTTTTTGGCATAGGGCTGGCTGCCTCTCCAAATATTGTCACCAAACTTGGCACAAGAGTTTCCAAGGTGGGGCTGGCAATTTTTGTCACCATTTGGATGCTAGGCACCATTTTGAATCAAGATTTCAGATTGAAATATCACTTTGGTGTGACTTCACCTGAATTTTGTATGATGGCTCCAAACACACCCGTCACATATCTGTTAAAAAAACAGATTTTTGTTGTGATTGTTGTTTTTAAATAACCCCAGGCAGCAAGAGGCACTTATCACTGGTATTTCATAAATGGTAAATATAAAGACTCATGCCTAGAAATGGGGGGAGAACTTCTGAATTTTGCAATGCAGTTCCTCAGCCAAGCAATTCATACAGAAATGCTTGTGCTGGTGAAAATAGCACACTAAAATGCATTATATTAGGAGACTTTGCTTGCAAAAATATTTGCCAAAACTGTGTTCAGAAATGTGTTCATTCAGATTAATTTGCAGGAAAATGCATACAAATTTTCATAAGGAGTTTTATTTCAAATCATCCTAAACTGCAGAAATGTGGACAACTGAGTTTAATGCTGGAGAAGCTTGGAACTGAGTTAACCAAAAATCAACAGATTCCTCCATCCATGAATATACATGCCATGCACAGGAAGGTATATCACTGGGCAAAATTCCACACTAATTAGAGGAGGGGTGAAGAACCTCTGGGCTATGGGTCTTTCTGTCTGACCCTTTAGGATCTCCTGAGACATCTGCTTACCTTATTTGGTGGGTGTTGTTGTGGCCGGCCTCTGGGTCCTGTGTCACCCTGCTGGGGGCCGAGGACTGCCGTGCTCTCTGCAGTCCCCCACATCGTCAGTGCTGGGAGGGGCCCCGCTCAAGGAACAGACCTCGCCGACCATTCAGCACCAACAGGGCCATGTCCATGGGGAATTTATACTCCAGAGCAGTGGGGAAGCCATCCTCTTGCACCCTTTGCCAGATCCTCCATGCACCTCACCCTCTTTTTCTGCTTTGATGCGTTATGATCTTGCTATGGACTAATAATGCTGGGACAAGGCAGGAAATCTTTTCACTTGGCAAATTGGCTCCACCACTTGGTTTTCGCCTACCTTGTAGCAATCATCACAACTTTGTCAGGTTAAGCATTGGATAAGCCTTTGTTTAGAAGAGGGGAGGTTGCAGCCTCCACCTGCCCCTCCTCATTAAGGGTTTCCTGTTAAAGGGATCCGGGGGTGTGGATTCTGTCTGATGCCTGGACATGGGCTAGGGCCATGCCACTACCCCCACGGGGATTCCTTGGCGTGCTCCTATTTGATGTAAGTCTTAGGGCTCCCCCATCAGTGGTTTACCTTTGTTGGACTCCCAGCAGATGGGCGGGAGTCAAGATATGGTCTGGCTTCACCCAGTGCCTAAGCCAAACCACTCACATCTGTAACCAATAAAGTTGTGGGCTATTTGAACCCATAAACCAAAAATCTGCTTGTTTGTGTGCTTTATTTATCCACTAAGGGACTTTGGGTTATGGGGCCTTCCTGATGTCCCTGTACTGAACCCTCATTTAGTGGTTTTGCCTGGCTGGATTGTGTGTCCTTGAATTCTGATAATGCTTCTTCTTCTTCTTCTTCTTCTTCTTCTTCTTCTTCTTCTTCATTTACATTTGTTTATCCACTCATCTTTGCTTCTGTCCCTACCCATCACCAACATGTGGCCTTCAGGCTAGAAAAGTTTATCTGCTGCTGATTTAGTACCTTCAGTAGATCTATTCTAAGTAGGATTAGTGTTGTATAACACACCACAATTTAGGGAGAAATTCAGTGTTGTGCTATGGAGATCACTCTGTCAGTGCAAACATTGCAGCTTTTGAGATAACATGATTGCCCTCTCCCTCCCCCAAGTGCTGTTCTGGGGTCCCCCCCCCTTACTGCTGAACCAATTTTGAGAAGTGAGGGGGGGGGAGAAAAGGGGGGAGCCCTTTTGTGCTCATGGAAGTTATTGCACAGGGTACTGAAAGCAGGACTGTTTAAATCTGGCCCTTGGCATTAATGTTAGCATAACGGTATTGTCCACCCAGCATCTGTTAATGAGATGTATGTTTTGATCAATGTAAATTTCCTCTTACTGTAACAGCACGTCAGAACATAGCTGAGAGTTCCTCTCAATATCTGCTCAGGGGGGTTTCATAAGTGGTGTGATCGATTTCTGACATCCGCCCTTTCTTTCCCTCCCAACTCTTCGGAAATTAATGCTTCTCTGCCTGCCTGTGAATTGCCAAGAGTTCCCAAAAGCACCCCAGTATCCTCACAGTTGTCACCTTAATCTATGCTACCACCTGCCAAGAAGTTAAAGGAAGTGGTGGGCGTATCAGCCTTTGTGTGTGTGCAGGGTAGGGGGGGGGTTCTCTTTTCCAAATCAGCTATCTGCCTCAGCACTGACAGCTGGTGAAAAGGAGAAAAATTCACTTTGATAGATAGAAGGGGAGATAGACAGATAATGACTAAGCTTACTGTTTTGCAGATTAATTTTCTGACTCAGTGCTTCAGAAAAAAGACAAGACACAGATCTGGTACTACCATGTTACTGACGAGTTTGGGAAAAGGACAGCAAGAAGTTATATTGTGAAATCAGGAGGACGTTGGTCCATTAGAGTAAACAGGGCGCTGGCCCACTAACATAATCTGTTCTCAAAGAGCCCCCCCCCCCCCAATTCCTGCCTGATTACCTATAACCAGTCTAGGGAATGGTCTGCCTGCAGTGGCGGAGCTCCATGCTCCGGCACCGGGGGACAGAGAGCAGACGGGGTGGGGTGCCCAGCATGGGGGGGGCAGTCGCAATGGCACCCTGCCAGGATCGTGCTGCCAGGGGCAGGGCATTCCCCCCGCACTCCTCTTCCTCTACCAGTGGCTGCCTGTCAGCTTCCTCCTGCTTAGTCTTGGTGTTGCCCCTTGTAAAACTCAGTGGGCCAGAAGATGGGGAGAAAGAAATAGTTGGCTCTGACAGTCTTTGCATCTGGCTCCACCTAGTGTGGGTAGCCCTGTCTTCCAGCCTGCTAGTCAGGCACTGCTTTGTGAAGCATTGACTACAGTTTGATTCACATGTTACATGGATGTGAATCAGGACCTCACCATTTTTACATGTACCACCTGCCTTTCCACCAAAGGGTTAGAAGTGGTGTACATGGTTTCTTCCCTCCCCATTTAATCCCCATAGCAATCCTGTGAGGTAGGCTAGGTTGAGAGGCAATGGCTCACCTAGTGAGCTTCCTGGCTGGATCCCTTGTTTCCAAGGTCCTAATCCAACACTGTAACCATGACACCACACTAGCTCTCCAATGGTGATGCCATTGCTCTGACTGTGAACAGAAGTACCAGAATTTCTCTCTCTCTCTCTCCTACTCAACTACATACATAACTGGGTATAGATGTATGACTCCAGAACTGGCATTGAAATGGTGCAGGCAGTGAAATGTTTTGAAATGGTTCTTGGAATGGCTGGTGATGGAGGCTGTTTTGGCAGCGGAGGAACCAAGTGAAAGCTGGTTCCAGCTGAACTTATGTAGAAATATTACAGTTGATTAAGCACCTGTCTTTTATACAATTGATCAGCTAATCCTCTGCTTATATGCAAACATTAGGACATCTGCATAGTTTCAAAATGTGGTTCACCCTATGGAATGGCTCGGGAGGGCACTGCTGTTTAAGAAACAATAATTTCACCCCAGCAGCAGCAACAGCAAGGTATGTGGAATGTAGTAGGCATTTTGATTGACGCTTGCTGTAGAAATGAGGTTGGTCTCTCTCTTTTAAATTTTCAGGGAATTTTTATTTTAGTACGCAGTCAGATTTTAAGAATAGCATTTCCCTACCACCACCTCCAATTAAAAATACAGCAATAAAGTCAATATTATGTTACAAACTGGAGAAAAATAGCATTATAAGCAACACAGATAAATGGATGAACAGCACAGATTGATGGTTGACTAATAAAGTTCCACATCAAGCAGGAGAGCACTAAGGCTTAGAGATGTGCGCCAGCCACAAGTTTTGATTTGAATCTGTACCTCTTACTTTGGAAACCAGACCAATATATTCCGAGTCTATTTGTGACCTGTCTGATTCACCTTGTGTTCCGAGTCCTTTAAAAACTATTATAGGAATTCAAAAAATTGCTATAGCATTTATTCCTTTTGACAGAAGTGGATGGAAATGGCAGAAAAAGAAGCATTTGGGGAGGATATGTGATTATGGCACCTTTATTTATTTACAAATGTAAGTCTGTTTTATTTTCTGCCTGAATTGGATGCAATTTATGATGGAGTGAAACCTGTTGAATTTCAGAACAATAGCTGAAGTGGTTCTCCCACAAGGGCAGCTCTAATAATCTTGGGTTGGGTAAAACAGAAGTCACTTACACTCCTCTAGTGTTCTGTGTGCCTGAAAATTGCTGATGAGCCAAGGAACATATCGGCCAACAGACCACCCTTACTTTTGCTAATGATTCCTTACATGAAATTGCTCATAGAGAGCGTTTGCACTCCCCCTGCCAAATATTTCACAACTGTTAACATGGGCACCATCTTTGGGGGGCCCTGGGTGCCAAGACACCCACAAAATTTTCACTGTGGGTGCCCAGCAAGGCAACCCAACATGTTGTACATGTGACATCACATGGCACGTTGAAGCCCATCAGGGCTTGTTGCAGCCACTTGCAGTGTGTGACAACATGCACGAGCTGCATTGGGCCACATTGCACCATATGACATCATGCATGTGATGCACATGGTGTCACCCACCCACGCTGGGTACCCCCAATGTGGGGCGGAACCCAGTGTGCATGACTGTTAACATTACTTTCTTTTTATTAAAGATTTTCTTGTTTTACAGAAGTAAGTGTAATGCTTTGTATTTTTTCCATGTAGCATTTTTACAAATCCATTTCATTTGTTGAGACATTAGGGGGAGAAGGGGAAAAAAGGGGGGTGGATGGAGAGAAGATGGGTGGGGGTGGGGTGGCAGTAGTAAACCATGTGTTCCATTGCCTGTGAATCAAAAGGTAAAAAGAGATTGTGACAAGAATTATTGCCATAGGAAAGTCACTTTGTTCTGTTATTTGTTCCATGAATATTTGCTACCTCCTTTAACCCCTGCCCTAACCTATAGTCTTTCCTTTATGTCATTTACAAATTCTGTATTCTCTTGGATGAAAACACACACTGTAATGGTAGGCTTTTGAAATGCCTTTGTTCATCTGAATATTAGTACCTTCTTACACCATCAAAGTAGGTTAAATGAGTGTTGGTAGAAGCATCCATGATTTTTAATAGTATAAATCTTGCCATTCTTATCAAATGCCTAGAAGCTGCTACAGTGGGTACAGGGAGATTAAAAACCGTCTTCTTTTCTTTTCTTCTGATTCTAGGGAAGAGGAGCACATATCTGGTCCAGCACTACAATAAATCTGCCAAATAAAATCTCTTGCTTCTCTCCTTCTGTCCATGTGTGCTTCAATCTGGGAGATGAGATGTGTGAACTAAAACAGGAAGTTTATTAACTTTTCACTTGATCAAAAAAATCATTTCTAGATAGTTGCTTCCCTTTTGGTTACATTTTGTTTTAAACGCTTCAGAATTCAGATGTCACACAAGCCTGGGAAAGAGGGTGGAGGAGAATGCAGCCAATTCAGCCTAGGATGCAAATTCCCAGTGGCAGCATTAGAATGTTGGTGAGTACAGTTTCTAGGTATGTGAGAAAGGAAAATTAGAGAATATATTAATGAAAGGAGCTCAGAAAGCAGAAGAGAGCTGCTTGCTTTGGGGCATGCTCCAGTGCAAATACCACACTGGAAGCATCCTTGAGTGCTGTTTATTCCATTTCACTGATGTTTCCCTAGCAAGTTCTGCATTATATTTGAGCTTTCACGTGATATAAAATCCAGCTCTAGAAAACTAATGGAACATAGTGCACATTTAGTGCTTATTTCTCTGTGTTATTTGATTCCAGAAAAAAAAATCTGTTTGCATCTCCCTCAACCCAGAAAATCAATGGAGTAAAGAAACAAAATTTGGGGCAGTTTTCTGGAATTCAGTTATTTCCTGCTGTTTTCATGGGGGAATCATAGAGGAACAGAAGCACACATGCAGGGGGAAGTTTGGGGAGTAGTGTCATTGTACAGTGACAGGTCATTGTTGTGTCACACCACACCCACTGCAAGAAATGAAATTTAGCTGATCAAAAAGCCACAGTTCTATAATGCAATAGGTACTGCAGTGTGAAAGGAGTGTTAGAAAATGGGACAGAATGAGCGCTCACACCTTCTACTGTGGGAGCCTTTTGCGGGATCGAGTGTGGCCCCTCGGGCTCCTGGGGACCTACTGGCTGTTTGGGCTGGCCTGCCTCTCAGTGCTATTCTTTGGAGGTTCGCTTTCAGCCTCAGTTAGTCAAGTTACACTGCTGGAAGGTGGCGCCAGTCGTATAAATAGGAGGTGGAGCCAGCAGTAGCCAGGCAGTTGGCTCAGGAGCTTCACCTCCCCCCCAACCCTCCCTTTGTTTAATATTCTTTTTGCAGGTTATCCTTTTTTCTTCTTGTTTAGTGGGTGCTGCTATGGTCTTTCGGTCTTTTGACTGGTTGTTGCTGAAGAGCCAGGAAGAAATTGGCAGGTTTTGTCTTCTCTGTAGCAATTTGACACAATTTTGGCGGTTTAAGGCTTGGGCAGAATCCTTTAGTCTTTTCTTCCCTAAAATGGGGGGAGGGCTGAAGTGGTGACTCACCCCCCCCCCCCGTGGCGGCAATTCCAGGGTCCCCTTTTAAAGGGGTTGTAATATGGGTGTTTCTGGCCATACACTGAAAGATATGAACTCCCCTGCGTGCGGGGATATGGGCTGGGCTGCCTGCTACACTTACGTCTCACAGAGCACCCCCATATCCCATTCACCCTGAAGAGCCCCAGTTCCCCCCCAGCTAGGGGACTGGGAGGGATACATGCCCACGCCCTAAGCCAAGGTCTTCCCACATTTGAAAGTTTAATAAAGTTGTGGCCAAAATTTTAATTCCATAACACATTGTCATGAGTCAGTCTTCATTCTGGTGGCCCTTGGGGGCCGGGGGGGGGGGGGCTCTGCCTGGTCATGCACATGCTACTATTAAAATCAGGAAAATTTACAAAGTATCCCCAACTTCTGAATGCATCCATTGTCATAGTGTGAAGGGATTCCCTTAGAGTAGTGGTGGGGAAGTTCATTTGTGCATGTAAAGCTGCGCAGTAGGCTTAGCACAGGGCAATGCAAGCACTCAGTATCAGCCCTGTACTTTGCAAATGTTGACATTCACCACAACCCTGATCAACCCCACTTCCCTTTCTGTAAAATTGCATGGAGCTCTCAGTTCCCATGCTCTTTGGATTCAAAACTTGCAGCTCCAGAAATGGAGGAAAATCAAGTTATCAAGTGAAAACCCTCTTGATCCTCAGCTTGGGCATTTTTTTCAGAACTGCTGCATCTTTAGCTGTGACCATTTAAATCAATGGGCATGTGGACTCTCCATTGATTTGGAAAGTCAGAGTTCACAACTTGGCAGCTCAAAAAGAAAAAGAAAAAAGGCTGATGGAGCAAACATGCAGTTTTTGCAAGTATATCCTTTCAGCCACTTGCAAGAGTGCTCAATATTTTGTGAGCATTTGAAGGAAATGCTCTCTCTCACACATCCTGCCATTTTTTTGGGGGGGGGGAGGGAGGAACTGCACATCCCTTGCTAATGCACCCTTATCCCCAATTCAGTTCATAATTATTCTTCATGCTTGAATGCCTCACTAAAATAAAACAAAAAAAAAATTTTTCATGTGTGAGTTTTGTGGGGCTGCAACCTTACTTGGGCATTTGGGAACAAGTGACCAAAACATGTGTTTGAAGGGAGAGTGAGGTCACACCTTGCACACAACTTGGCCATTCCCAAAGGCTATTCAAACACTCAGGGTATGTTTGCAATGCAGCAGTCTGCTGAATGCATGTCCATTGCCCCAAATGAACTGAAATCTTTGGTGCACAGTGCAGCTTGCACTTGTTCAGCAGGGTGCACCACTGTAGACATGCCCCTGGTTGGGAACTTTGGGGAGGGTTATGGCATGGGATGAGATGAAGCAGGAATGTTAAGCAAGTGCAGGGCTACTAGCCAGGCTCCTGTGCTAATAGCTATGTGTTCCTCAACACCCAAATATGTGCGTGTGCGTGTGCGTGCGTGTCAGCATGCTTGTGATTACAAGCCATAAATCCGTTTGTATTTTTAGACTGTGTTGTGCTCTGAGATTAAATGTACATCATATGTCCTGAGAAGAGGTCTGGTTGCAGTTTCTCCAGAAATGGGGACTGTCATTTCTGTAACTTATCCAATTAATGGTTTCATTTCACTATTTGGTTTTCTGTTAAATCTGTCATAAGACAATATGGACTTAGCACTGATACGGAATGATATGAGTCATCTGTAGATTATTACTGACAAGTGCTAGACTTTTATTCATTTGGTTGGATTCACTATTCATCTGTGGTCCTCCTGGCATTGTCACATAGTTGACCTTTTTGCCTTACACTGTAAAGATTATTCCTTCTTCTTTGTGTACATAGGCTCTATATTCCTACCCACGTAGGTGACAATTTCATGCATCTGGTGAAGTGGTTGCCCATGAAAGATGTGCAGCAACCTATTTGGAAGAAAGTAAAAGCAGCCGTGCTGGTCCATAAAAAAAATACTTCTGAAATTTACAGTTTGACAATAGCTTTATTAGGACTAACCAAAATGCTGCAAGATACGGCACAAGTTTTTCTCAGTCAAGATGCTCCATAAAGTAGATGTACTGGTAGGGTGGTGGTGAAGTAAAATAAATAAGATGCTGTACCTTGAAATCTTCAGGTCTGCATTTATACTTAGTCTGCAGACGGAGATTGTAAGTCCGCTTTTTCCAACCTGGTGCCCTCCGGTTGTTATGGACCACATTTCCCATCTGATAGGCACCAGACATCTGTTTCAGACTGCTCTAAACTGAATGTGTTATCTGTAAGGTGCTTGCAGATACCAGCTTACACTAGGATTCTGAAGTAAAGAGTCATTCGCTTATCCCATCTTTTTTAATTAAATGAATTTGTTAGGACTTATACCATTTTCAACAGCATCTTTTTAAATTAAATGATTCTGTTAGTCTTTCAAGGTTCTAACTATGTGGCAAGATCGGCTATAATCTTAGGCGAAAACACAAAATATATAGCTCTAGAGTTGTATATTGGCCATACTCAGAGGAGACCTATCAAAAGGAATGGGCATAGTGAATTTCATTGGGTCTACTCATGAGTAAATCTTGGTTGGATACAATTCATTGTAAATGGTATGTGTAAGAATGGGTATAACGTACTAAAATACCTGTTTACTTCGCACTGACAAATAACCCTTGTTTCCTTATCTTAATATATAACACATTGAACACCTTAACTATATACATTTATCTTCAGCACAAACCCAGGCCACTGAAAACACACTAATCTAGCTCATTAAAGAAACCAACCAGCATTTATTTAATGAAGAAAAGTACCTGAGTAAGTGTATTAGTTGATAGTATTGCGCAGGAACTGCAGTATCATGTAGATATACGGAGATAAGAACTGCACCTGGTCATTGCAATCTTGACCACTGAAAGCGTATTTAAATTAAATCAAATTGATATTAATTACGTAATTAATACATTTATATTCTACCTTTGCTCCAAGGAGCAAGGTGGCATACATGATTTTTCCTCCATTTTGTCCTGGGAGGTAGGTTAGGCTGAGAGATGGTGATTGGCCCTGTGAACTTTGTGACCAAGTGGGGATTTGAACTTTGGTCTCCCAGATCCTAACCCATCACACCACACCTATTTGCTGGTCATAAGTAATACACTGAAGATGGGGAGAGGAGGCTTTTAAAATCACGCTTCAGTATGAACAATGTGGAAGGTGTATGTTTGCTGTTGCTGTGACAACTAGATATTATTTCTACTTCATTTGGGGGGGGGGAGATAGGAAGAAATCTCTAACAAACAAACAAAATGGAGAAGCAACATGTATGAAAACTGTTGCTGGGTGCATTAAGCATAAAGAGCCATAAACCTGGGCACCAGCATGCCCAGATCAATAAAAATGAATTATGCTTATGTAATAATATAATATAGGGATGCAGGTGGCGCAGGGATGCAGGTGGCGCTGTGGGTTAAACCACAGAGCCTAGGACTTGCCGATCAGAAGGTCGGCGGTTCGAATCCTTGCAATAGGGTCAGCTCCTGTTGCTCGGTCCCAGCTCCTACCAACCTAGCAGTTCGAAAGCATGTCAAAGTGCAAGTAGATAAATAGGTACTCCTCTGGTGGGAAGGTAAACAGCATTTCCATGTGCTGCTCTGGTTCGCCAGAAGCGGCTTAGTCATGCCGGCCACATGACCCAGAAGCTGTACGCCGGCTCCCTCGGCCAATGAAGCGAGATGAGCACCGCAACCCCAGAGTCGGTCACGACTGGACCTAATGGTCAGGGGTCCCTTTACCTTTACCTTTATAATATAATGAAATGAAGATGTGCGATTTGTAGACTTGTGGCAAGAAAAGAAATCCTTACCTGATCTGAAGGTTTTGTTTCACATTCCAGAAGCTGCATTTGTTATGTGTTAATTGGGGATGGGATGATCCAGTGCTTCCTAAAGTAGGTGGTACCCCTCCCTTGGGGTGGTGGGATTACCTAGGAGGAAGCGCTGAGAGGAAAGGGGCAACGGGTATGCTGGAAGTGACTATCAGTCATTGGAAAGCTGGCATCATGTTAATTCAATTTTGTAAAATTAATTAAACCAAATAATTTTATTTGGATTTTGAATGATTGTGCAATTTAATTGTTACTATTTTGAATTTTCTTGTGTTGCATTCCTTAGTGGCTTGTGTAAACTGCTATGCTGAATAATGCTGTTTATAGGGTAGTGGGCACTGGCAATGGGTTTTGGATTCAGGGTGGTGGTGGCCTGGACAAGTTTGGGAACAACTGGGTTAATATACTGATTTTTGTTTCTCTCATTTTCTCCCCCCATCTTGAATTCAGTTTTCTATATTTCCACAGCAGTTTGTGATTTATTTTTAGTCCTCATGAAAATTCATACTACATTTTTGTTCAGTTTTGCCCAGTATGCAGACTCCCCCAATGTAATGCATTTCCCTGTGCTATTTTCACCAATATATGCATTTTTATGCACATTAACCTGACTAAATACATTTTTGCAAACATTGCATGGCTGGAGAACTGCACTGAAAAATTCAGAGAAGTGTGGCTTTTGAAGGATACCTTTGCTTTGCTTATTGTTTTGGAAAGTGTGAATAAAGTAAATTTGCCTTTAATTGCAAACTGAACCAAATTTTCTGTGCCACCCATTAACATGCCATTTAACAGTGCTGTTAAAAATTAAAGATTAATATAGATTGGTTTGAGAATTTCAATGTCACAGTAAGTGCAGCTACAGGCTGCACTTACTTTTTATCCTCTCACATTATTTTCTTTCGCCTTTCAGATCCCTCACTGTTGCTTTCTCTCTTCTGCTCTTTGCAAGTTCTGACCATCCCTTTCCTAGCATGGCTTCCTTTTCTGCTTTGCCCTTCAGCTTTCTCACCCCCAAACCTCAGAACTGACCCAAGACATTTTGCTGCCTGAGTTAAATGACAAGATGGTGCCCGCTACAGATGGACAAATCACTCCCTCTTGGTTTCTCTCCATTTCTCACATTTTTAATCTTAAGCTCCTTTCACTACATTTCTGCATCAGTTTACTTAAAAGAAAAAAATCTCTCTCTCTTTATGCAAATTTTACTCAGCGTTTTACTGAAAATTTCTCCCAATATACACATGTCTGTATGCCATTTTGCATAAAATACACATTTTTTTAAAGAATGGAATGTGCTTATCTCCCACATTGATCACAATTACTATCCCCATATAGCAAACTGGAGGCATAAGGCTTGCCAGAAGTGTGGCTTGCTTGAAGCCATTTACTGAGTTCATGGCAGTGGAGGTTAAATTCAAAGCAAGTTTTCCTGACTCATAGTTCAATCTTCAAGCCATTACACTATACAAGGTCTTTGGGGTTAATGGCTTCTGTGCATTTCTACATAGGTGTAAAGCAGAAAGCATGCTGATCCTTAATTTTTTACACTGAAATGTATCTCCTGCTTCCCTTCAGCTGTAGGTCAGCAGGTGGTGGAGGAGGAAGAAACTCTGCACAAATGGGAAACAAAAGTGAATTCTGGGGAAAATGCACATGAGCAGCATCATAATGAGAATACTTTTTTTAAAGAAAGCCTCAAACAGAATATAGAGTAGTTCTCTCTTGCAATCTTAGTGAGTTAGAACCCGAGGACTAATTCAAAAGTAAAGTTGGGAAAGGACCTGCAAGGCAGGGAATATATCTCATAAATCTGAAGCCTGCCTCTCCTGCTAAGCATGTCTACTCAAAAGTAAGTCCCACTAAGCTCACATTGGCAAATGGAGTCTTCCACCTTGTTCCAACTGGTTTCCCAAGTGGAATACCGTATTGGCCTGAATATAAGCCGCACCTTTCCCCCCAAATTCCGACTGTGAAAAGTAAAAGTGCAGCTTATATTCGCGACCTTACACCGCCAGCAAAGTGGCGCGGCTCCCCGTCCCCAGGAAGCAGCCCAGGAGTGCAGGGCAATGGCATCCAGCCTGCTGCCACTCTCAAACCTCCCCCAAGCCGCTGGAAAGAAGGGGGAAGGCCGCCGGCAAAACAGTGTGGCTCCCCCCCCCCCGCCAGGAAACAGCCCGGGAGTGCAGGGAATGGTACCCATAGTTGGATGTTGTCTTTTTTTCGTCGTCGTCGTCCCCCCCCCTTGTATTTTAAAGATGTGGCTTATTTGCGGGTGCGGCTTATATTCAGGCCAATACAGTAAATAAATGTTGTTGCCAATCCATCTTGACTTATATACTTGAAATTTCTGCAAAAGCAGCAGCTATGGAGATAAGGAGAAAAAAATTGTGTCATTTTCTTCAAATGAGTCAATAGATCAAGTGACATGAGAGCAGAAATATCAAATTGACAGAACAAAGGAAGGATCTGAGTCAAATAAAGGTACAGAAGAATAGGAAAAGCATAGGCTTATAGGAAGCCGGAGAGTAGTGGTCGGATATTTTTTGTTTTGTTTTGTTACTATCTCTTTAAAATACTATCTCCGCTCCTGTACAGAGACATATGAGACAATTTCCACACAGCAACAAGAAACTTTAATTAATCTCTAATTAGGCCCATGAGCTTGGTGAACAAAGGCAGAGATTCTTGAAAAGTGAAAAACAACCCAAAAGGTACAATTTATGGTTTTTCCACAGACTCACACAATTTTAATTAAAAATCCCCAATACCTAAAGTGCTGTATCTAGACCAATTAAAGTAGAACAATGTGTGGAACACACACACGAACACACACACACACACGCACACACACACAGAGATAGAGAGAGAGAGAGAGAGAGAGAGAGAGAGAATTGGCTCAGATAAAACTATCATGTTTTGATCATAGGCACACCTCTAGTCCTCCATTCTTAAGGAAATCAGCCCTGAGTGCTCACTGGAAGGACAGATCATGAAGCTGAGGCTTCAATACTTTGGCCACCTCATGAGAAGAGAAGACTCCCTGGAAAAGACCCTGATGTTGGGAAAGATGGAGGGCACAAGGAGAAGGGGACGATAGAGGACAAGATGGTTGGATAGTGTTCTTGAAGCTACTAGCATGAGTTTGACCAAACTGCGGGAGGCAGTGGAAGACAGGAGTGCCTGGCGTGCTCTGGTCCATGGGATCACGAGGAGTCGGACACGACTAAACAACAACAACAACATCTCTAGTCCAGCATCCTATTCTGACAGTAGCCCAGATGACTCAATGGGAAGTCCGCAAGCAGGACATTAACTCAACAGGAAAGCTTGTCACTTGGAATTGCCAATCACAGGTATTCAGAAGAGTACTGCCTCCCACAGCAGAAGCAGAACAAAGCCATGGTGGCATCGCCTTATCTTTCTGCACTTGTATCCAAAACAACAACAACAGTGTTATAAAAACCTAAGAAGAGCCTGCTGCCATCTAGACCAGCATCCTGTTCTCACAGTGGTCAGCTACTGAAGTCTGAAAGTAGGACCACCAGCAGCAACTCTCCCCAATTGTGATTCCCAGCAACTGGTATTCAGAAGCATACTGCCTCCATCAGGAAGGTAAAACATAGTCATCATGGGCAATGTGGCAGAATGTTCATGGGACTCAGCGCAACTCAGCGGTACAATATTCTTTTTGCAGTGAGAAAACCAGAACCACGCATGGTATGGCAAGTGTGGCCTTGTCATAGAGCTTTAGAACTACATTATGATATCAACAGTTTTATTTTAAACCCCTTTTTGTAATGTTGCCTGGCATGGAATTGGCCTTTGTCATGGGTTTGTTTGTTGAATGTCAGAAAAGGTCATTTAGTTCAAGCTTTTTATGGACCTTGGACAAAGAACTGCTGCATTACTACCAACAGCTAAAAAAGTGAAAGCCGTTGGAAAAAGAAAATACATGTGATACACACACACACACACACACACACACACACTGTATATAACTAGGTTGCCAAACTAAACGACTGTCTCCTCTGTCTTTAGTGCCAGTCCAACATGCAGTAATTAAATACAAGTGGCTACAAACAAATGCCAGAAAATGTATCTCAGAGATCAGAGGGGACGTCTGATATCTTAGGAGCAGTGTTTTTTCAATTTTATTGAAACTTTTCTGCATAGAATACAATAAAAACAGATTAAATGAAAATTTAAAAAAGGAAATCAATGGAACTTCAAGGAAAACGCAGCACAGAAAATAGTAGATCTGGACAAAAGGCAGCACATGGAGATCTGCACTGATCATTGCAACACAGCCCTAATTATTACTGCTGTATAGTTATAAGATTATTGTATAATCTTAGAAGGGTGTGTGACTGTGAAGAGCATGGCTGTGATTATCGTGAAGAGAACATGAACTTCCAAATTAGCCAGTACACTAGTAGCTGTAGTCCAACAGCATCTGGAGGGCCCCAGTTTGGGAAAGAATTGGCTAGAGAGACGGTCCTCTCTGGCGTCCTTCAGGAGATCCTTCCTGCAGCCTTATCCCTTATGCTTTCAGTGACATACATTATCCTGGGCATCCTTTCCAATAATTGAGGCGGGGTGGGAATCAGAAAATCTGTGCCATGTCGTATGATTGATTTACTTTGGATAAGTTGCTTTTTCTCAGGGCCTCTCTAGCTATACCTTTCTTTGATTTGCATCCTGTCTCTAAGGTGTCTTGATAATAGTCCAGCATCACATCTTCCACAGCTGAAGTCTAATTGCATGTGATGCCTTGAACCACAAGGCTGTTTCCCCCTCTCCAACAACAGCTGTTTGATGGGGAAGTTGAAAAAGAAGGCGACAGAGGCCAAGCGCCAGAAGCAACAGCATTGCGCACTTGAGGAGGTTGCAATGGAGGGGGAATGCCAAGGGGGTGGAAGGATGAAACAAACTCTCCTGAGACAGATGGAATTTCCAGGCATAATGAGGTAACATGAGGACACACTGAGTCAGAACACTGTGCTGCTCTCCTTCGGAAGCATGAAAGGAGACTTCCGTCTGCTCAAGTTGGTCTTGTTTCTCTGAATTTTCACCATTGTCACCTGCTGCCGCACACACGCCTTGGCATTGAGAGGATACTGAAAGCAATTTAGCTCTTCTTCTGTTGTTTTTTCCTCTGAATTATTGATCACTTTAAATCTCTTAGATAATGTTCTCTGAAAAGGAGAGGAAAGGGAGGAGACAGATCTTTGATGATACTCCCCCCCCCCCCCGCTCTACTTGCTGGATTGCCATTCATGCAGAGAAACTGCAGCAATGTTCAAGAAAAGTTGGGACTCTTCATTCATTATCTTTTAGTATAAGTCGTCTTAAGAGGTAGGACACTGTTCATTCTTAGAACACATGCTTTACATGCACATCTGTGCCAGATTCAGTTCCACACCATATCCAAATAACTGAAGCATTATGCATAGATGGCTTTAACATGGGATTAGACAAATTCATGGAGAAGACAGCTACCAATGGCTACTAATCACAATAGCTACACTCTGCCTTCATGGTTGGAGGCAGTAATGCTTCTCAATACCAGTTGCTGGACTTCTATTTTCTGTCTTTTGCATCTGGGGAGGGGGGTTGGGGAGACAGGGATATTGTGGAAGACACCATCTCTAAATCAAGTCAAATGTATTTGCATATAGTCATCTGACTAGTATGAAGCAAAAAAAGGTTGACAGTATAAAAGGAACAACAAAGGTTACCTCTCAAATACAATAAAATGATGCACATAATAAGAGATGTAATATTTTGTTAAAGTGTTGGACTAAAACATGGGAGACCACTCTTGAGTTCCAAACCAATAATGTAGGAACTTTCATCACTTTTTAACTAAGTTTGACTGCATGTGCAACTTTTTCCTAAATGTTGTTTGGAAAAGCATATGAATCAGACCTTTGGAGAGTTTGTAAGTAAACCATTTTTAACTTAACAAGCATGTCTTTTTGTATGTTAAGGGGAAGAGGAAAACTTTGGAACTCACTTTAAAGAGTATATGATAGTCTAAGAGTCTGTATTCCCACACTTTCCTTTGCTTATCATGTGACTTTAAATCTATGTTGGGGTTCTCTCACCTAAGAGTAATTATCCCAAACCTGGATCTTGGCATCTGGGGAATTCTCCTTCTTTATCTATTTCTTCCTGCACCAACATGAGAGATATAGCATTGGGAGGATCCTGAGGGCCTGACAGGCTCTCTACTGCCTTAGTTCAACCCCATCACATGTGAGATGTTGCCTGGCCATAATTACAGACCAAACCTAGTGATGAATTTTGGCATCAGAGTATTATGATATTGTTATTCTACAGTACCTGTTACCTAGAATCATTTTCCTGTGATCACTTTGTGTGATATGACTTTGCTTCTTTTTTATTTAAGAAGACATATTCTTGCCATGTGTTTTTGAGTCACTCTGTGTGCTATCCATAATGTGCATCTGGCACATTGCATTTTGGGAAAATAAAGGAATCGGCCACAAATGCAGATGCAAATGTGCCTAAAATGGAAGACTCAAGTTGTGGTTAGTGCCCTTCATTCACCACCACCACCACCAGTGTTAGCCCTGACATTTGCCTGACCATATTTGTCATGGTACCAGAGCTTTTCTGCAAACATGGAGCCTTGTAATCTAAGTGCAGCCATAGAGATGGTGCTTTCCCATTTCACAACTCTGCAACCAATGGGAGAAGGTGGGCTAGCTCATATGAGAAACCCTATCTGTATTGGCATTCCCCCAGCTTTTGAAGAGACTCCTGTTTACACTGGCATTCCCTTTCCATCTGGGTCTCCTGTTTTATTTTTTATTTTTTTAATCAGATTGTTTCATTTCACATTTTATTATGGGTGCTTACATTTTAATGCTTTATGGTGTATTTTAATCACAAAAATATATATCAACATTTTTGTAATTGTCCTGTATACTTGTAAACTACTGGGAAGCCTGTTTTCACAATGTGGAATATGAATTTATTATCATTATCATGTTTGTTAGCATCTTCCTTGACACAGGAGCTAACTCACAAACATCAATGTATACATGGACACTGCAGCACATATGCAGTTCCCTTGGAGTAGTTTTGCCTGTAGTCTACTGAACCAGAGAACAGTGTCATGCTAGAGAGGCAGTCAAGAGTGCAGACAGGATCCTATAGCTGTAGCTATACTACAATGCACTGCCTTCACTTCCCATTGCTTGTGCAGGAGCTTAACCTTCTTAATGTAATTGTGATGAGAAATTGATTCAAACACAAGGTTTGCTGCATTTTCTCTTGCTCCTAATGCCACCCACCCAAAACAGCAGTAAACACGCTGGAGAGAAATATACGGTATTCCTCGGTGCACATTAAAGCCATATCATAAAAGTTGTTGACACCATTCTTCCAGGGTCCTTGTGAAACTTCAGAGCCAATCGCTTCCCTCACCATATGTATTATTTCTGACCTTCAAATATGTTTAAACTCTAAGTTCCATTTTATTTCCCTCATCCTTTGCTTCAAAGCAAAACCAGGTGTGGGTGTGTGGGTGTGGGTGTGCACGCGTTACTGACTCCTCTGCTAAGCTAGCCTTGCAGAAAGTTGTCTCCTGGGAAACCAAGCCGAAACTGAGATTTCAACTCACCGCTTCCTTCGCTGAGCTGCCTGACCCTCAAGGAGGTCTCAACTTTAAAGCTTAATTGGAATTCCTTTTCCTATGGTGAGAGCAGAACATCGAAAGAGCCTAAAGATCATGGCTTGAAAGGGTAAGCACAGTTGGTAACTGTAGTCTCATGGGGATGGGAAATGCGCCTCAGTGCAGAGAGGGCGAAAAAGATGCATTGCACACACACCCCAAATCCCTGGCAATATACCTGAACTCTGTCCACCCCCTTCATAATTTCTGGCATTTCCCTATTTATATATACATTCCACATTGTCATGCATTAGTTCTCTCTCTTAATTTTCCCCACAAATATTATGTTGACCCAAAGCAAAGGAAATAGCTCTAAAACTGCAAATGGCCCAGCAGCTGAGTTCATATGAAGACTGCAGTATGAAAGTGAAATCAAGACGATTTCTCTTCAGGCTCTCTGAAACAGAAAGTGCCGTTGAGATGACACATTTGATTTCTGCAGGGAAGGCACCAACTGACTGTTCCAGCCCCCTGACATTCCCACTTGGCTCGAGTTAACATACTCAAAGTGGCATGTACAGTACTGCAGAACAAAAGCAAAACAAAATGTTCAAGAAGCCCCAGTTAAACTGGGAGAGGAGAGCTGACCCACACAGCTACGTCAAGGTGCAGAATTCATGTTCATTGCTAGGTTCAGAATAAGTACAAAGAAAATGATGGCAGCAGTAACCAAAGTAGTGCTTTCCAGAGGTTGTTGGACTCCAACACCTGTCATCCCTAGCCATTGTCAGTGCTGGCTGGGACTAATGAGAATTGAGCCCAACAACATCTGGAGTCCAATAACATCTGGAGTCTCCTCTTGATGTGAAGGAATTGGCTGTCAGTGCTGCTCTGTTTCAACCACAGCAGAATTGGACTGAACATAGGCAAGAATGTTGTTAGGGTTCCAAATCAGGCAGCACATACTTCAGACTAAGGTTGGACTGGTTTTTCAGCTCCAATTTCCTGCAAATATTATCCCACTGTAAAAATGGAGTTTACATTTTTACCACTGTCTTGCAGGGAAAGCAGTGCTTTCCCTTTTGCAGGGAGGGATTGTCACTTCTTTAACTGTGAGGTTTAGGGAACCTAACAAGAGCTTGATGGATCAAGCCAATGGCCCATCTAGCATCCCATTTTCATAGTGGCCAACCAGATGCTTGTGGGAAACCAACAATCAGGACTCAAGCACTCTCCCCCTCTGTGGTTTTCAGCAACTGGTATCCCAAATCATTACTACCTACCTGACCTTGGAGGCAGAGGATAGCCTCCATTGCTAGGAGCTATTGATAACCTTATCCTCCACGAATCGTCCATTCCTCTTCTAAAGTCATCCAAGCTGCTGGCCATCATTGCCTCCTGTAGATGCACATTCCATAGTGTGACACTCTATGTCCACTCCATTTCTCATAAACCCTAACCATTATCACTACTAGTCAGGGTGATGGATGTTGCAGTCTGGAGGGCTGCAAGTCAGGTCCCTCCTCCCATTTTACTGGAATATTGGCATATTAGGGAGAAGCATGCCCTAGTTGGGCTTTCAATTACCCAACATGATCAGAACTTTCTGGCTGGGCCCCTTGTCCCTTGTCTACACATCTAGCCCCACCATTCTTCATGTGTTGAAGGGTGGACATCTGCAGCAATCAGCTTGCTATATTTGTGGAGGATCCCTATATAATTAAGAACTCAAAATCATGTGGGGAGTCCTCAAAAGTGCAGCAGTCTCCCCACAACAAACCTTTCCCTGAGGCTGTCCTCAGGGAAGCAAAAAAGAGGTCAGGAAAAGCCAAAGCATCTTTGAACTCATGCACACAAGGCAGGCAAGCAGAGGAGGGGGAGGAGGCTTAGAAGCACAGGAGGTGTGCAATTTTGAGTCTGGATCTGCCGTGCCTTCCAGCTGCCTGGAACCTGCTGCTCTGAGGCCACTACTTCACCTCTCCGCATGGGTGGGACAGCCCTGCTCATCATCATTGATGTAGTTTCTTCCTTGGTGTGCTCAAAATTCCACATCATCATTGAATGATGGCTTCTCTCTGTGTATTTCTTGCTGCAGTTTTTCATCTCCCTCACCTCATTTTATCCCCCCCCCCCATTTGCATCACCCATGGATTACTTGCTCTTACTGCTAAGCTGGAACAAAGAACTCTCAAATTCCTTGGAAATTAACATGCACGCCTCATTTCCCACTATTCAAAAAGGCATTCCTCAGCAGCAGCAGCAGCAGCAGCAGCAGCAGCAGCAGCAGCAGCAGCAGTGAGGGATCAAAGGCAGTGGGGATTCCACATTGAATGTATTTGAGGTCCTATAAATCTCTTGCTGCTGAACCAGACTTTGAGCTCCTATATGGCTATTTCACTGTAGTAATCCAGACAACAGTACCTGGCCCCCAAGGCCCAAATAATACACTTTCTGCCATCTCATGTGATAGAATGTTCTCCATCATATGCACCATGCTAACATGTAAACCTGACATTCCATGTGAAGGCTTATGTGCACAAACGAAGGTGTGAAAAACCTTGTGTCCCCTCTGTGAGTCCCAGGGATAATCAGAACCGTAGAGTGCCTCTCACTTTCAGATGAGCCATTTACTTTCACAAACCTAGGTATTCTTATCACCATTTATCCTCTCTACCTACATTTTGTTACCTCAAGTAAGCACTTCTCGTTACTCTCCCACAGGTTTCTACCTTAGGGAATCCTTTCTCACCTCCCCTAAGCTTGCCACTGGAGGTTCCCTGCCCCTCTAGACTTTCCTTACCAAGTCCTGCCATGCCTGTTCCTCCCCTTCTTCCCACCAGCTTCCCCCTCTGCCATTCTCTGTCTCACACTGCTCACTCATTTTTCCTCATTTTCTCCCCTTCACCCTCTTTGTTCCTATCTTGTTTCCCCTTCCCCTTTCCCCACTTTCTTTTTCTATTTTTACTCTTCAATCTTCACCTTCCTCTCACCTCTCTCCACAAGCTATCCATTCTCCCTGCTTTCTCTCACTTGGCTTGGGACTCTCCTGAAAAGTGCAGCCAGCTGCCACTTTAATCTCCATCTGTGTGCATTCCTTGGCTCTGATTACCTGGCCAGCCAGACACCTAAGATCATAAGAAGAGCCTGCTAGATCAGGCTGATGGCACATCTCATCCAGCATCCTGTTCTCTTGGTAGCCTCGCACTTGGGTAATCAATTGGATTGAGCAGATGCAGAGGTGGCTCCCAACACCTTTTCCTCCCCAGCCCATGAGCCACATCCCATAATGAGTAGGCTCCCAGGAGCAGGAAGCTCCTAGGAGTGGGAGCAGAGGTCAAAGTGTGAGGAGCAGTGGATATGACTCTGACCTTCACATGGCGGGCTGCATTTCACCCATGCAAGATCCAGAAGTTTTTTTTTCATGCATCTCTCTCCAACCAGGTAATCAAAGGGCATTATCACAGTTCAATGACATATTTCAGTTAGGCAAAACCACTTGAGGAAACAAAGCATGACCAGTGAATGATGTAGCCTGGGAAGTGGGCATGGCAAGGAGAGATTCCCGAATAGGAATGTAATGAGTGTCCTTTAAAAAAATACAAAATATTATTTAAGCGCTCCCCAAAGAGAGCACACATCACTCCCACCCCTGCTTTTATCAAGTTGAGAAGGGTAGAGCAATGAATTGGAGAAAATCACAATGAGTGTGTAACGAAATATTAAAACCAGCACTTTCAATTCTTCCCAGAAGGGGACCAGCAGCCAGTCATATTATCTAAAATCTAGTGATATATGGTCTAAATGCACAACTCTAGTCAAGATCACGCAATGCTGGTCTCCAAGAAAAATTGCCTGCCACATAAGTGTAGACACAAAGGCTGGCACCACTATAATCAGGGTTGGAAAGGAATCTCCCCACCCCAGTTAGAATGATTCCTTCTCTCTGCTTCAGGTTTACTTCTGCAGAAACCTCTGAAATGACCACACTTTCCCAGTGTAACAAGAAATGATGGATTGGCCTTTTCAAAACATGATTGGTCTCCAGTGACTAAAGTTTGAGTTTCATCTGTGATAGATGGAAATGTCAGTCTCATGCCAGTTCTACTTACATAAGACTTACTTATTATCTAGGTAGGTGACCCTTTGTGAGGGAAGAGATGTGGTCAGCAAAAGGGAGGCCTGTCGTCATCACCCCATGCTCTTTTCCATCGCAGCAATTAGTGGTCCCTTTCCTATTACCATTTCCTTTGAAGTCAGCACTTTTTGCAACATTATTATTTTTTTACATCAGCTGAGCACATGTTGCATGAGAACATGCAACAGAGAAGGCTGAAACTCAGTTGCTTGAGCAAACAATAATGTAAAAACAAAACAAAACTATTTGTTCCTCAGAGTAGAGTTGTTGGCTTGTGCAGATCCTGGCATATTGTGGTTTAAAAATTGAGCTAATGAAAAGCATTGTAGAAGTTGCTAGGACATTTAAGTGGTACCATTATTTATATATCTGAAATTTTTTTTTAGACATTTAAATATCCAAGTGTTGTACTAAGGGGGGGGGGGAGAGAGAGAGAGAGAGAGAGATTATCATTTTATATTATTCAGCATTCTCTCTCTCTCTCTCTCTCTCTCACACACACACACACACACACACACACACACACACGAGACAGACAGACAGACAGACAGACAGACAGAGACGACTCATCTGCACAGTACCTTTAAAGATCTATCATGGCTCTTTAAACAGTCATGGCTTCTCCTAAAGAAATTTGGCAGCTGTGGTTAGTTAAGGGTGCTTAGAGTTGTTAGGAGACCTCTATTCCCTTGACAGAGCTACTATTCCCACATACCCATCAACTGCCCTAGAAAAACTGGGACATCCCATATCCCCCCCCCCCCCAGTGAGAGCACAGTGGCCATTTTGGGTGCCTTGCTCTCACACGATTTCCAGTCAAGATCTCACCTGAAAAAACCCACTATTCTGGGTCTATGATTTTGCCCCCAAAACACATGGTTTTCTGCGCTGTGCCCAAAAGAGGGCTTTTTCCAGGTTCATAATCTCATGCAGGTCATGTGCCCTCACACAGGATTTTGGATCCAGAAAATGGTGTTCCAGATTTGGCCTGTGTCGCATTGGAGGACATGTTCCCATTGTGGTTAACAGTCAATCCCTCTTCTTATGGATAAGACATATCACCTGCTATTGCTTCTCCCCCACCACCTTAAAGGATTTATATCTTACTTATGTGTTTTATTCATGAAAACCATTAGACAGTTAATGTTGTTAAATTGTTGACATTTCATCCCAGACTTTTTTTTTGGGGGGGGGGTTGTTGTTTGTTTTCTTTCTTTTTTTAATAGCTATTTTCTCATATATACAACTCAGCATTCTGTGAACCACATGTAGTCTTGAGCTGTCAGTCACAGGGAAGGATATGTAAAAGACTCATGTGATAGATTTCTCCAACTGCAACAAGTTTACAGCTTCAAGAAAGCAATTTCAAAAGGCTTTTTCCCGGTAGGCTCTCTGTTAATCATGAAAAGGGTTCAAAAATTAAACCTTAACTGAACTGAGCAAAGCTAGCTCTTGACTTTAAAGTAGGGTGTTTCTTTTATCATCTATATTGTGGGTGCAGAGGATGAAAGGGGAATAACAATGTTGAAATAAACTGTAAACCTACAAAAACAAAAAACCAGAGAAATCTCTTTTTTTGCATTTGTATTTGCAATTTAAATGTGGAATGTTTTTAGAACAGATCAAACTTGTCTTCTGTCTTTTGAAGGGGAATACACAAGAAGAGCATCGGTCTGTTTTCATAAAGCCTTCTGGAAACTGGTGTGAAAGGAAAGCTTTTAATAATTGCTATATATTACTAAGCTATATATATATATATAGTAATATATATATATATATATATATATATATTACTATATATAGATATAGTAATATATATATATATATATATTACTATATCTATATATTACTAAGATATTATATATATATATATATATATATATATATGCTTTCGTAGATTTTCACGGGTACATGAATGCAGGTTTTGGTGTTCTCGGGTGTCTTCCCGTGTAAAAGTTGGGGTGTCTAGGCGACGTTTCGACGAGGTCTCACTCGTCATCTTCAGGCTGGTGCTTTCGGCTTCTTGTTACTGGAACTGAGCAGGATCTCAGTGTTTGAGTTCCTATAAATACTGTAGATGGGTGTGGTGTATAGCCTCCAATGTTCTGGGCAGAGAGGAAGTTCCCAGGCTAGTGTGCCTTTTCTTCTTTTGTTCCTTAATTGCTTGAGGGATATCTTGAGTGATTTCTTGAGTGGTATCCTGAGTACCACTTAGGTGGGTCATTAGGTGTGGATTAGTTGCTAAAGCCTTTGTGTCTTGACCTCTTGAACTTTGTGAAGAGTTTTTCTGAGAAGTTTTTTGTGCTCTGGCTTGGCTTCGTGTATAGGGGCGAGCTGTGGTTTTGTGGCCAACCAAAAAATAGCCAATATCCTCAGAAACCCCAAGGATAAAATCCAGTTGGAAAACCAAGGGGTCTATGAAATACCCTGCAAAGTCTGCCCAGCCACGTACATTGGACAAACAAACAGACGAATAAATGCACGTATCGCAGAACACAAGAATGCCGTCAAAAAAGAAGAAAAAACTTCCTCTCTTTTCCAACACATGAAAGAAACAGGACACGAAATTAATTTTGCAGATTCCAAATTGCTCTCTAACATGGAACATCACCACAAGAGAATAATCATGGAAGCCATCGAGATAGAGAAACACCCTCACAACATGAACAAGCGTGACGACACATCCCGCTTGCCAGACATCTGGAAATTAGCCCTCCCCACAAAAACTGACACCAGATCCAGAGGCACACAGAACGCCATCACCAATCAACCACACCAGACACAAACCCAGACCCTCTCCACAGATAAATTACAGACACCATCCAGTAGCCAAACCATGGTGGCACCTCCGGATGCTGCACCCCCCTGCAATCCCTACACAGATCTGGCTGGCACAAGCCACAAAACCACAGCTCGCCCCTATACACGAAGCCAAGCCAGAGCACAAAAAACTTCTCAGAAAAACTCTTCACAAAGTTCAAGAGGTCAAGACACAAAGGCTTTAGCAACTAATCCACACCTAATGACCCACCTAAGTGGTACTCAGGATACCACTCAAGAAATCACTCAAGATATCCCTCAAGCAATTAAGGAACAAAAGAAGAAAAGGCACACTAGCCTGGGAACTTCCTCTCTGCCCAGAACATTGGAGGCTATACACCACACCCATCTACAGTATTTATAGGAACTCAAACACTGAGATCCTGCTCAGTTCCAGTAACAAGAAGCCGAAAGCACCAGCCTGAAGATGACGAGTGAGACCTCGTCGAAACGTCGCCTAGACACCCCAACTTTTACACGGGAAGACACCCGAGAACACCAAAACCTGCATATATATATATATATATATATATATATGCAGGTTTTGGTGTCCTCGGGTATCTTCCCGTGTAAAAGTTGGGGTGTCTAGGCGACGTTTCGACGAGGTCTCACTCGTCATCTTCAGTAACGAGTGAGACCTCGTCGAAACGTCGCCTAGACACCCCAACTTTTACACGGGAAGATACCCGAGGACACCAAAACCTGCATTCCTGTACCCGTGAAAATCTACGAAAGCATATATATATATATATATATATATATATATATATAGCTTAGTAAGTGCACATTTGCATTTGGGGACTGCATTACCTATGCCTTCCATGACATTCCTATACACTGTTGCTTTGCTCATAACTCCTGCTTTAAGAAGGGGAAAGTTTTAGATGTCCCCTTTGAAGATCACTGGGACATGGAATTAGACCATTTGGGAGGTTTGTCATTCTTGATCCTTCTCCTGGAAATAACAAGCAATGAGTGGAAATGCCCCCAACACTTTCACAGGCTTAACAGTGTGTCCCCCGCCCACACACCTAAGGGTGGCAAGCTAGGTTAGGGTAGTGATCAGAGCACACTCAGCTCTGTCCACCAACACCACTTCATCTCTGCCCAGTGGCAGAGCTTTCCCTGTCCCTAGATATATTATTTATGATATTAAGGAGAGGTTCTGCTTCAGAAGTGGGGAACCATTTGCAGTCTTAGGGCCACATTCCTTCATGGGCAATACTTTAGGGACCATAGTCCAGTAATGCATAGGACCAGAGGCATCTGAAGGCATCCCTGTTTAGGGAAGTTTTTAATGTCTGGTGTTTTATTGAATTTTTAATGTTTTATTGGAAGCCGCCCAGAGTGGCTTGGGAAACTCAGGCAGATGAGTATAAATAATCTATTATTATTATTATTATTATTATTATTATTATTATTATTATTATTAGGGTGGAACTATGCACACAGATTTACAGTATGCTACATTGCAGCCAGGCAAAGGTTAGAGGTTTCTACATCCTCACTCCACATACCTCTCTCCATCTAGGGAAGAAAAAGCAGAAATGTAGTGGAACTATCTAATTAACATGAAAGCTTTTTTAGTTACTGGGAAGTTTTCTCACCCTTTGCGCTGATTTGAGCTGATCAGAGTGAAAGTAGGTGAGTCAGCCCTTGAGGATTGGCTCCTAGGGTCACTCTGGAAAAAACATGTGGGAAGAACATCAAAGGATAATTTTCCTGCATGCTACAAAGCTAAGCATCTAGGAGCACTGAGAACACAAGGTGCTTCCATTTCAAGAGAATGATGTGCAGGTTCTTTTATGTATAATGGATTTCCAAGGAAAACACAAATTGAGTCACTCCTGAAGGACCATCTCCACTTGCATTGTTCAGCCTAGACGCTGAGGCCCAGATCAGAGGGCCTTCTGATGGTTCCCTCAGTGCAAGAAGTGAGGTTTACAGGGAACCAGGCAGAGGGCCTTCTCAGTACTCACACCCGCACTCCCGTCAGATGTCAAGGAAATAAACAACTATCTGTCTTTTGAAAGACATCTGAAAGCAGCCCTATATGAGGAAGCTTACTGTGTTTGATGTTTTAATTTATCAGAAGCTGCCCAGAGTGGCTAGGGCAATCCAGTCAAATGGGCAGCATATAAATAATAAATAATTATAATTACTCCAAAAGCTATTGGAGCACTCCAAATCATTTGCTGATGTTTGTGTACACAAAATAACAGGACATGGAGATCTGTGTTGATTGCTGCAGTGTGTCCTTAAATTAATAATTATTGTATACTTTTGATAATATTGTATATTATAAGGTTGCATAAGCTTAGAAGGGGTGTGGCTGTGTAAGGGGGCATGGCATTCACAAAGGGATGCTGCACTTCTGAATTTGACACTATGCTACTGTTCAAAGACACATTCCAGCCAGACACAAGCATGAGGAGGAAGCATGGAATAGCTTAGGCAAGTTGTAGGATCTGAGTATGTGTGTGCCTTGGGAGAACCTCAAGAGCTAGATCCGTGTTTCCCAAACTTGGGTCTCCAGCTGTTTTTGGTCAGGGATGATGGGAATTGTAGTCCCAAAACAGCTGGAGATCCAAGTTTGGGAAACACTGGGCTAGATAGAGAGGCCTGGGAGGCTGCAATCATCCCCTGGACTTGAGGTTCCTCACCCCTGGTCTACATAATGTCTGCTACTAAGGGCTTTCCAGCATAAGGGAAGCTCAAGTTTTGTTAGTTTGCAATCGTGGAAGCATGAACGGAACAATCCATTTAACTCTGTGGGATTAATTTCTGAGTAAACATACATTAGGCAGGGTATTATTTGTCCCATGAGTTCTGTCAAACACCTTATGACTTTACTTATGGAATTTATGTTTACTGACTTCAGAACTTTAGCTTTTATTTGTAGAGCAACCAATTCCCAATAGATGAGATAAACAGATTGGTGTGTGGGAAAAGAAGGTTCCGTTGCAATCAGTTATTTCAGTTAAATATAAAATAACAAATTGTTTTCCATCAAAATCCTAGGCGTATTTTTTTGGCTGTGTTATTTACCTCATTCTTTCCTTTTTGACCAGTATTGCAGCCTCCTGTGGTAATGAGGCTGGAAGGCATGCAACACAGTTTTGAATATGCGACCATTAAAACAACTAACCTTTAGCTAATGTGTTAATGCCACTTTCAATCCACAGGCCTTTTTAAAATCAACAATCCCAGTGACAGAATACTGAAAACAATTAAGCTTGACTTGTCAAAATGAATAGGAGAGATGGCGTCTCCATCGCAGCTAGCAATGGTGATTAGAATCAAGTAATTTTCCTAAGTGGATTTGGTTCTGTGTGTGAACATGACCATGTTACATAACTTAGATTGCCTGATTAGTATTGCATTTGTTCATAAAATAATAATAAACTCAGTTGCAGAAGAATGAAGGATTCTTCCAGACTGTCATTATTTTGTAGGTAGTCTCAAGGGGCCCTGAATATTTTGCCATGAGATCATGTCCCTTCACCAATCAAATTCAAGGGAGGCAGATCATACTCACAAAACTGACTGTATGGTTTGACTTCCTGACAAAGAAATTACCAATTTCATTTTTTAACCATGCTCTTCCTGCGTGGAGCTCAAAGTATCAGTCATGTTCCCTTCCTCTTTGTTACTCACAATAACCCTGTGACAGTGATTTGACTGAGAGATAGTGACTGGCCCATGGTCACCCACTCAGTTTCCAGGTACATGGTGAGCTGACCATTGCCTTAGGCAGTGCTGCTCTGAAATAATAATAATAATAATAATAATAATAATAATAATAATATAATAATAATAATAATAATAATAATAATAATAATAATAATAATAATAAATTTTATTTATACCCTGCCCTCCCCAGCCAAGGCCAGGCTCAGGGTGGCTAACAACCGATAATAAAAACAAGTTGAATGGATACAACTTAAAAACAAGATTAAAATACAACATTAAAACATTAAAACATTAAAATGCAGCCTCATCACAGGAGGAGAAAGGAAAAAAGAAAGAGGGGGGAGGGAATCAAACTGACTCCAAGCCAAAGGCCAGGCGGAACAACTCTGTCTTACAGGCCCTGCGGAAAGAAATCAGATCCTGCAGGGCCCTGGTCTCATGAGACAGAGCGTTCCACCAGGCCAGAGCCGTGTTGAAAAAGCCCTGGCTCTGGTTGAGGCTAATCTAACTTCCTTAGGGCCCGGGACCTCTAGGGTGTTGCTATTTATGGACCTTGAGGCTCTCTGTGGGGCATATCGGGAGAGGCAGTCCCATAGGTACGAGGGTCCTAGGCCGTGAAGGGTTTTAAGGTCAAAACCAGCACCTTAAATCTGACCCTGTACTCCACCGGGAGCCAGTGCAGCTGGAAAAGCACTGGGTGAATATGCTCCCATGGCAGAGACCCCATGAGGAGCCTCACTGCAATATTCTGCACCCGCTGGAATTTCTGGGACAGCTTCAAGGGCAGCCCCGCATAGAGCGAATTACAGTAGTCAAGCCTGGAGGTGACCGTCACATGGATCACTGTGGCCAGGTTGGGGTGGGAAAGGTAAGGGACCAACTGCTTGATGCGGTGAAGGTGGGAAAATGTCGCCTTGGCTGTTGTTGTAACCTGCGCCTCCATGGAAAGGGAGGCGTCAAGGATTACACCCAAACTCTTAACGGAAGGCAATGGCACTAATTGGGCCCCCGCAAGAGAAGGGAGTTGGTCCCTCATCCCCATATCATCCCGACCCAGCCAGAGGACCTCTGTCTTTGAAAGATTTAGTTTCAATCGGCTCCCACAAAACCACCAAGCCCCAGCTTCCAAGCATCTGGTCAGTGTCTCCGGGGCTGAGTCGGTGTGGCCATCTATCAGCAGATAGAGCTGAGTGTCATCAGCATATTGGTGACAGCCCAGCCCAAAGCTCCGGACAATCTGGGCAAGGGGGCGCATAAAGATG